>NC_056746.1:1508847497-1509147497 GCF_019279795.1 Protopterus annectens | reverse complement strand
CAAACTGTTTTTTTTCTGCACCAAAGGGTGACAATGACTGACATGGAGAGAGGCATTAGCCAATACTGGTTTTCTGTAAATATCAGAGACAAACCTTACCCCTTACTTAGACACTGTGATATCAAGATAATTTATGAAGTTTTCAGAATAAGGGTGTGTGAACTCTGAAAATCATTTAATTTGGAACTAGAACTCTCCACAAAACACAAATGTCACAATGAAACCTCACTTAAAGGTTCCAGCTGTGGACAAGAGCTGAACTCGCAACAAATTTTTGTTCCCAACTCTACATCACCAGATTTGCATTGATGGGAATAACACATTGCTCCCACTGTTACACCCTTAATCGATTTAAACTATTCCCCAAAGAATATAAAAATGATAAAACAATATTCATCAATTCAACAATTAAATCAATGTTACTTGACATCAAAAAATCCCATGCTACTAAAGCTTTCACACACAGCTCTAAGCCTTCCTTTTGAGATATGGATGCAAACAAATCTATATCATCAAATGCTGAAGAATAACATCACAGTATAAATTTTACTTCAAGCAACCCAAAAAAGCTCAAGAATCCCTCAACATGAAGGGGTGATTTTTAAAAACAACTTAAGTTCCCTGTCAATACAGGTCATCAAAGGATACATTTTAGTACACTGTACCTCCAACAACTGGTCTCATGGCAAGGTTAAGGACATCTTTATGGACCTTAACAACATCAAGTATTGTGTGGATTGCAGAAATGACAGAAGATAAAAACTTAAAATACGGTACGGATAATCACAGCTTGCAATAATAATAATCATTTAAAGATTAATATTTCTGCATACTATATTAATTTAGTTTTTAGACACTCAAATATCAGTGTTGTATCAAATTTCAAGCATCCTACATGAATATTCAACAGCATCCATTACAAAATAATACTCCCACCATTTTCTAGTTTCATAATACATATAGAGGTGCTATTAACCAGGGTATTTAATGATGATCTCTCCTCAGCTGTAAGGTTGTTGAAATATTTTTTTCTGGCTACAGTTAGCTTTATAAATTTCCTTTTTGAGAGTTTTACAAACAGCTGTACACAAAGGTGAAGGGAGGGATTAAATGTACTCGTCTTCTTAAAATCAATATGAATAGTAAAGGCAGAACAGAATTTGTTGTACACCACTGCCAAATTCATATTTTTAATGAATCAACTAAAATTAAATATTCAGATGTCTCATACCTTGGTGTAGAGACAGATTGTTAAACCTCTTTCAAATAACATAAAATGAATATCATATGAATAACCTGGTGCACTTGGGCATTCTGAGACAGTGTGGCAACTGTCTAATGTACACAGATAACCCCCTACTCTTACCTCCCAACACCCATACCTGTGAAAGATACACTTTTATCACCAAACTGAAAGCAGTGCACGCTCCAAACAAGACCGGACTAGCTAGTCAAGAGGAGAAGGTCAACACCTGCAACTTGCTACATAGAACACAAAGCCCTCCAAAATACCAACCATCACAACCCACACACAGAAACACAAACTATACACCATTTGTGTAAGCTCTCAATAAAAATTTACCTAAACAGATACCCCCGATACAGAAACGCACGACCACCACACCACCAACCCCAGAACACATAGCTCACCACCACAGTCTGCTCCTCAACCCATGCCCTTAAGGCAAAACACTTTGCTCAATGTACTAATCACAGGAGACTCAATTGTGAGGCACACTGATGTCTCACTCACTAGGCTGAACAAGGAGAGCGTGACAGTCAGTTGTCTATCAGGTGCCAGGATCCGCCACATAACACATGCACTCAGGTCACTGCACAAGTACAAATATGACTCCGTCATTGTCCATGTGGGTGTGAATGACCTGACACGTACCTCCCTAGACTACCTGAAAAGAGATGTGATGGAACACTCAGATTATGTGGCCCAGGCAGGTATGACCCTAGCCCTGAGCAGTATTCTACAGTCACCCAGAATTATACCACAGAGCAGAAAACGATCGACTTCAACAACTGGCTAAGTTTCTGGTGTAATTCTAAGGGGATCCAGTATCTGTCTGCATGGGATGACATGATCGACAGACCTCGATGCTTTGCCAGAGATGCCCTGCATCTGTCACTCCTGGGATTCCAGGTACTGTTTAAAGCTCATCACCCCTATAGTGCCTTTTTTAGGCAGTGTTCCAAAGACCAAAATTCCACCATAACCAGCTACAAACAAATGCAATCTGATGGTCATGTTGCTCAATGCTAGACGTCTAAATCTCAAGATGCACTTGCTCGAACCTCTCCTCAAAATGGAGAATGTTGACATCTGTGCTATAACAGAGACCTGGTTTAAAGAGGCAGAAAGCTCACTTGCGCTCCCAAGCTACAACTCATTCCATACCTTTCGGACCCAGAATACATCCGGAAGTTCCAAAGGCGGTGGTGTCTCCATATTCTTAAAGGATACGCACACTTTTAGATTGGTAGCCCAGATACTTCAGATACAACACTGGGTAAGACGGTTATACAAGTCATAGCCTACTACAAAACCCTAAACATGCCCCTAGACTCTCACTCCAACTTCCTAAGCACCCTGGAATCTATCAAGGTCCAACCCAGTATTCTCATACTGGGTGACTTCAACTACCCTTCCATCAACTGGGAAAACTATTCAAGTAGCAATGTACAGGCCCAATTCCAATGGCCAAGACCAGCTCATTCTGACCCCCACTAGAGGAATCAACATCCTTGACCTGGTTATCACCAACATGGGAGACCACTGCTTCAGACCTATAGTGAATTCTTCCCTGGTTAAATCTGACCACAAACTAATCACCATGGAAATCTCCATCTCACCTACACCCACTGCTAAGGTGACTAACCTGAAAAACGTCTCTAAAGTCAACTTTAGACTCCTAAAAATCATACACCAATGCACTGTACAAGCATCTACACAAATGCATGGACCTTGCCATACCAAACAGAACTAAGACGCTCTCCTCCAAAAATAATGAAGCCAATCTGGGGGTCCCCAGCCATCAATAAACTCTACAACAGAAGGAAGAAACTGTTGCAGAAAAAAATGAAGCCACAAGTCTGGAAAACCTCTCATTAGTCTCAACAAAAAGCTGAGATCCCTTACCATATCCTCTAAAGCCAGCTCTGAAGACAGAATTGTGGCTGACACCAAAAACAACCACAAAGCCTTCTATAGCTGTATCAAAAACCTCAAAGGCAATACCCAGATTTGCTCCGAGTTACTGCAGAATGGCACCTCCTATACTGAGCCAACAGATATTGCCAACATACTGGCCGGCAGATTCAGTGCCAACTTTACCACCCCCCAGGCCCTATCACAATACCAAAAGAAAGCCTGGTACCCACCATTTCTGCAGCACAGGTAAAAGCTGTATTGTCCAAAGCCAAGAATACAGCCTCCATGAGACCTGACAATATCCCTGGGCTGCATCTTGCATGAGCTACAAAATGAACTGCCACATCTATGTGCCCTGTTCAACCTCAGCCTTACATCAGACTATGTTCCTAACGACTGGCACACTGCTACAGTCATCCCGCTCCATAAAAGGGGAGCAACTACAGACCCTGGAAACTACTGCCTCATTAGCCTGACGAGTCTGGTATGCAAAGCTATGCAGCATATCATCATGGACCTGCTTAACAAAGATATAGGCAATCTCCAAACTTTTGACCCCACACAATTTGGCTTTGTCAAGGGGAGATCCTACCTGCTGAACCTGGTTGACTTCTTCAAAGCAGTCACCAAGGCTGTGGATGAGCGTAAGGCAGTGCATACAGCCTTCCTCGACCTGGCCAAGGCCTTTAATACCATTCCACACTCTGTTAAACTCACAAAACTAGGCATCAAACTTTACATCTCCAGGTAGGTTGCAAACTGGCTCACAGACAGGACCCACAGAGTAAAACTTGCGGATTCCAAGTCAGACTGTTGACCAGTCACGAGTGGAGTCCCAAACGGCTCAGTCCTGGGCTACTTCTCAGAAGTCCAGGCCAACACAGAAGGACTCTAGCTGACAATTTCTCTGATGACTGCAAGCTAGGAGTCATTATCAACTCCCCAAGCGATGCAGACATCCTACAAAATGGCTTCTCTGAGGCCAATGACTGGTGTCAGAACCATGGCCTGAAGCTTAACCCCAAAAAATGCATCACCCCCTTTGGAAAAAACTCAATTCCCATAAATTATCACATTGATGGGATCTGGGCACCCAGGTCGACAGCGACCTCACCTTCGACCACCACATTCCCACTGTGGTCAGAAAGTCCAACGTGGCACATCTTATAACCAAAGGTTTTGCATCCAGGAAGAAAGAGGTCATCATCCCTCTCTACTCATCCCTCATTAGACCAGTTATCGAATATAATGCCCTGTTTGGCATGTATCTGACCAGACACCTACAACAGCTGGAGAGGCCAAAAAAGTACCTCACAAAAAGGATCCTAGGCCTTAAACACATGTCCTACATGGACAGACTCAAGAAACCTCTGCTGTTCTCAGTCTCTTATCGTCTACTTAAAGGTGATCTCTGCTTGACTTACAAAGCAATGTCCAGCCCAGCCCTACTTGAAATGCTACACCTAAAAAAATCCCAATCCCCCCACGCCACACTCTCCAGAGATCACAACCTCATTACCACAATTAACAGAACATGCTGGAGGGACGAGTTCATCTCCCAAGGACCGCCCATACTGTGGAATATGCTTCCCATTCATGCCAGGCATAGCACCTCTCTGTCCCTCTTCCAAGAGAAATCTTGACAAGTGGATGGGTAACAAAGTTCAATCCAAGGATCATTCCAGTTGCCCTACTGGATGGGGGCACTGTGAATTAACACCAGGTGGCACGGTGCCTGAGCAATTATTTTGGGCTAGGCTTGTAAAGGCTCCAGGGCCATTAGCCTAGTACACACCTATGAACATAATCAGAAATATCACAACACTGCCCCAACTCTTCATAGGCAGTTTTCATCATGCCATGTTTGCAGGGAGAAAAATCATTCTGTCTGATGGAATCTACATGACTTTTGTGTTGGTCTGCATGTAAGCTCCTGCAAAACAGTGATTATAGTTCAGAAGGACAGTATGCAAACAAGCAAAATCTTTAAATCTGTTGACAGAGAAACAGTGACATCACTTCATAAATAATAAAAGTGAGTGTGTGTGTGTGTTCATTCCAACTTTCATGGAAGTGCATCAGTTATATGAAGACTCGACTGCCTGTGACGCAACTTAATGACAGTAAACGATATATGTGTGTGTGTGTGTGTGTGTGTGTGTGTGTATGTATGTGTGTATGGGTCCACTTTTTAATTTCGAAATTTCAAAACCTCAAACATCAAAATCCTGACATTGAGATGTTTGAGGTTTTGAAATTTTGATGGTAACCAATTGAGATCGCCCAATGGTGCAGAATGGCAATTTTATTGTTCTCTTCACTGTAGTGCGATCTCGGAGTTGGTATATTTAAGTAGCAGGAGGTGTGAAGGGTGCAGGGGGGCATGCCCCCCCCACCGCATAAATATGATTGCTAGCATTTCTTGTTTTAGTTTTTTTTTTTTTTTGATTTCAAGATTCCAAAACCTCGAACATCTGAACGTTGGGGTTCTGATGTTCAAGGTTTTGAAATTTCGAAATTAAAAAGTGGATGTGTGTGTGTGTGTAAAAATAAAAAAAAATAAAAATATATATATATATATATATATATATATATACACACACACACACACACACACATATATATATATATATATATATACATACACACATATACACACACACACATACATACACACACATTATACATAACTATATACACACACACACACAAGCATGGCTATACCAAGGGACTGCGTGGTTTACATCTGTACGACATGAACTTTCTCAGTCAAAAGCCGAAAAGTGCATATATGTTTTGTTTTTCAGCATTGCACCTCAGTAATTTACTGAGGCTTAAAGTAGATACGAATGTCCATGTTTCATGCAGGCATAGAGATAATGATGTCCCAGTAGCCTGCTGTTTAATTCCGTATCATGACTTGACAGATGATCTAGCAGTCTGGTTTAATAAGTTGTAGAACAATGTTACAGGAATTCTGTTTACAGACATAAAATATTAAAGCAATGGAAAATAAACACTTTTATAAACAGCCAAAGTGATCCAACCACTGCTGAATAGGCTTTATGTATTATTTTCAGAGGCTGCTAGTAACGCTACCTAATTCCATTCAAATGCACTAGGATGACAGGCACAGTCAAACTATGGGCATTGGGTGGCTGATACAGGACTACAATAACAACAAGCAACTTGGAGGGGTATGAGCTATTTACTACCAACTCTTTTCTGCTGTCACAAAGGAACCAAACTGATCCAAGATGTGTTCAAGTTATGGTGCAATGCAGCATCATGGAAAGCTGTCTTTTTTGAGAAGCAAACAATCATTCTGTGTCATGTGGCCTTCTAGAAACAAGGAATTGTAAAAAGAATTCAAAACGTAAAATAAAGCAGCAGTCACACAGCTGCATACACATCTCAAGTATTGTACCGGGATACAGCAGTGACAAACTTCCAGAATATTGTGATTTTATTCACAGGTTTAGAAAGCCTGGCTGTGGCAGAGCTACCCACTTGACTGTGTAAAATATGGCTCTAGGTGATTCGGTCATGTTGACTAATGTTACCAAAAATGGGCATGGGTAGCTATCGGTGATAAGTGGTTTGAGGACCCAGCCCACTCTGACCCACTCCAGGGATCCTTGCTAACAATGGGGAGGGGTATATGTGCCCCCATTGGCCAGTGTGTGCCTGCCATAAAGCCCAGCAGCCCTGGGTCAATAAGCTACTGGCTGGCCGGTGTCTAGTTGCCTAGTCTGGGTTACCTGGGATAGTTCTGTTGAGCGAAAGCTGGATGTAAAACCAACCAACCTGCCAAACATGAACTGAGAATTGCTAAGCTTAGTGTATGTTCCCCGACGGGATGCAGCTTCGAAGTGGATGACATAATGATACGGAGGAGGCTGGATATCCTATGTATGCAAGAGACGAGATGAAAGGCAGTGCAGCAAAGCCACTTGACTTGGGATCCAGTCTACTACTCAGGTGGAGGGCTGGCTAGAAATGGTACAGGAATTGGGGTGAGAGAGGGGCTTCAGATGGCAAGTGAGGAATATTATCAGAATTAATGACAGACTCGTGGCAGTCAGACTCCAGTGTAACAATATGGCAGTATTCATAATCTCAGTCCATGCCCCACAGCAAGGTTGTGATAGTGAGGAAAAGAGTGCATTCAAACAGCAGTTGCAGGACCTGCTAAATAAAGCAGGACAACATGAATTGGTGATGATAACGGGAGACTTGAATGCACATATCAGGACAGACAGAGCAGGATATGAGAGTGGCCTGGGCCCACATGGGTGGGGCAACAGGAATAAAGGAGGAGAAGCCATTCTAGACTTCTGTAACACATGGTTCAGAAAATCATATACAACAGCACTCAACATGCAACTCAGGTAGATTTCCTCCTATTAAGGAAAAAAGGCACCGGGTTAGAATCCATGACTGCAAAGTCATCCCCAGTGAAACAGTCGGTCCACAGCATAAACCACTAGTTGCCACAATCAGCTGCAAGCAGTGGTCAGACAAGGCTCTACGGTCAACAAAGACCAGGCTGAAAACCTTGAAGTTGACTGGAGAGAAAGTACGACAGTTCAAGGAATTACTCAGGGCTCTAGCACCTCAAGAGGAGGAGGAAATACGTGGAGTTGAAGAATGGCAGCGCCTAAAAATAGCATGTGTTAGGACTACAGAAAAGATATGTGGCTGAGCCAGGTATGGAAATAAGGTACACAAGGAAAGCTGGTGGTGGAATGCAGAAGTTCAGGAAGTCATCAAAAGAAAGGAGTGCAGAAAGAAGTGGGAGACAGAAAAGACTGACCAGGCTAGGAAGGACTACTGGTTGGCTAACAAAGAAGCTAAGAAAGGAGTTGCAATAGCAAAGAATAGGGCATCCGAGGCACTGTACCAACTTCTGGAAAGTAACTCCATAAGGGGCACAAAAACGACATCAGGTTGCAAAGCAAAGACAGAAAGATAAAGATAGTTAAGACACCTTTCATAAGGGATGCTAAAGGGGACATCCACAACTGTGGGCAGTACAGAGGCATCAAACTCCTATCACATTACATGATAGTTCTGGAGAGGGTGATTGATAAACAGATATGCAAAGCAGTAGAGTAGTTTGGATTCAGATCAGGATGCAGCACAATTGACCCAATGTTTGCACTGAGACAGATACTTGAGAAGAAGATAGAGATGAGGAGAGAGTCTAATTGGGCATTCCTAGACTTGGAGAAATCATATGACAAGGTCCCAAGAAGGCTGATCTGGGCAGTACTGTGGTGGTTTTTAAGTCCCAGAAACATTGGTAGAATTAGTGCAGGCTATGTACAAGAACCCAATGACTCAAGTGCGAACAGTGTTCAGCCTCACAGAAGTGTTCCCAGTAGGAGTGGGTGTACATCAGGGTTCAGCTCTGAGCCCACCACTGTTCATACCGGTGATGGACTAAATTAGCAAACAGGTTGGAGGAGATGGATCAACAAAGTTGCTGTATGCAGATGTGACAGTACAGGCAAACTCTGAACTAGCAAAGAATAGGAGAATGGAATGCAAATCTGAAGACACATGGGATGAAACTAAGCACAGATAAGATGGTGGTAATGGCAGCAAATTGGGGAAATCAGAAGAAGCTGAGAATAGAGATAGAAGGGAAGACAGTGGAACAGGTAAACTGCTTCAAGTATCTGGGAGGGGTAGTTGAGGAGAAGGGTACTCTGAATGAAGAGGTCAAAGCTAGAATCAGAGGGGCTGCAGCCAACTGGCATAGTGTGTCAGGTGTAGTCTATGACAGAAGAATGGCAAAGAAGCTGAAAATTAAGGTGTACAAGACAGTGGTGTGACCAGTACGACTGCATGGTACCAAAATGTGGGCAGTAAAGGCAGAACAGTTGAAGAAGCTAGAGGTGATGGAAATGAAGTGCCTGAGAAAGGTGGTAGGATGCACTGTGACAGACGAAGAAATGAGGACAAAAGAGCAGAAGCCAAAGTAGCTCCAAGTGCAGGAAAGATCAAAGAGAACAGATTATGGTGGTTTGGGCACATGTGTAGAAAAGCAGAAGACAACCTGGTGAAGATGATTTGGGACATACAGGAAGAAGGTAAGAGGTCAGCTAACTCCTTCTTGGTAGCAGCTGCCACCATGAGGGCATCAACAGGGAACCCTTTACTCAAAAAAAAAAAAACCTGCACTGAGGGGGACTGAGTAACTTATTCACTTTCTTGGGCACAGATTCCATCATGTCTGGCTCCTTCCAAGCCCTGCTGATGATGAGGTCTACAAGCTCATGAGGAGGGGAGAAACCCAGGTAACAGATGGGCCCATCCCTATCCCTTTCAGGAACACTGACTCCTCTGAAGATGAGGGTTGGGAAGGCCATTCACCTTTCTGTTTGAGGACTTCCAGGATGTCCCCAAAGGAAACTTCTTCAGTTGGAAGTCTGAGGGACACATCTCCCTCCTCAACATCTGAACATCTGTGTCTTTGGTTAGGGACTCTCTGGGGGAGTCCAGGTGCCTCCTCTTACACGTTCTCATCTGAGGGGGCTCCTCCATGGTGGGATCAGGGGAGGACTCGGAAGAGATAGGTACCCCAAAGTGGGACAGTGCCCATCTGAAGGTGCTTGCAAGAGGGCTGACCCTGGATGGATGATGAGGCCTCAGCACCCAATCCTGAAAAAGGAAGCAGTGGACATCGAGAAGGATAGGTAACTACCAAACTGAAGAAGTTCTATGGAATGGATGAAGCAGCTCTGCCATCCATGGCAGCCAGGGCCAGCTGGGAAGTTTGAAGAGACCCAGACACAGAGCCAAAGCCCCTGGACAATATTGGCCCCAAGCTGTTCAACACCAAAGCCCCCAAGGGAAGGGAGCGGTCCAAAAAATCCAGACACAAACCCATCCCCAGTGAACCAGCACAGACCCCTCATAGATTAGGCTCACTCTGGTCCAAGGGCAGTAGAAGAGAGCCGGTCAGTGACCCTGACTGTATCGAAAAGGGGGGTATTCTCAACACCGTTGGTCTCTCACTACGACTCACTGGGTCCTGACATTCCAATTCCTTTTGAGCTGGAAGAAAAGAGTGGAGACCTGTGGATGGGGAGGGTCCTCTAGCTACAAGGGTTGGGGACGACAGCAGACCCAACTCTACTTGGGCTTTGAGAAAACTCATCATCATCCTATCCATGTCCAATGGAAGGATACTTCTGCATGATCTGGACAAAGCTAAGGAATGGCCAGATCTGGCTCAGGATCCAGCCTTGGATCCTTAAGTTCTATGGCTTTGAGAAGGAGAACAGCTCAGACGTCTTGGATCTAACCAGGTTCTAGAGGATCCAGAAGGGGAACCCTCTAACAGTAGGATCTGACACTACTGACGGAGCCAACAATCGTATGGTGTCTGATGACTTGACAGTCGTACGGGCCAGATTCGGGGATGGTCTGCTTTTACTCTGATCTGCAGGCCTCCGATCTGATGATGTCTTGGACCTGAGAGCCTGACTGGAAATTCTGGGAATGACAGACTTTGGATTGGAAGCAGAAGAGACTGGACTCGAATCTGGGGATCTGTGATCAGAGAGCCTCGGCTTTTTTGAAAGAGAGGAAGAAGACACCCCAGGAGTAGAAGGAGGTCTTCTCTGGATCCTGAGAAAACTTAGACGTGGAGTCCGATGATAGACCACCCTGCGCCAAGCCTTTGAGAAGAAGTTTATTGCGGTGGTCTACAAGGGCCCTGGGATTGAATGAGGCACAAATGTCACATTCAACCTCCAGGTGTTCCTACCGTAGACAGTAGAGACACTCTACATGCGAGTCAGAGCATGGCATCTTCCGACTGCATGAGGAGCATCTCGCAAACCCTGCAAACTTATCAGCCATACTAAAAAAATATATATATACAAAAAAAAAAAAAATCCTACAACACAGACAAAACCACAAAGATTTTTGTTAGAAAAGGACTACTAAGAAAAGGCATGAAGGCCAAGCACTAGAAGGGGGAGGGGAGAAACCTACGTAACAAACAACTAGGTTCTGACAGAGAGGGGAGAAAATACAACTAAAATGAAAAAAAAAAAGCAGTTAAAGACAGCAAAAATTGCCCCTACAGAGGAAGGGAGAGAGAAGAAAGCCAACAAAATGCCACTTATTTATATTCCCTAACTCTTAAGCCTGGACAATGTCTGGAATGATTCAGCGGTAAACAAGATCTGGGGATTAGAAGGTAGCAAGGGATTATGGGAAGGGGAGGAGCCTGAGCTCTGGATCTGTCTGAAAAGTGTCCAGCTTGGATCCTAGGTCAGATCCTAAACTCATTTGTGAGGAATGGTGACACGTATGGAATTAGTACAGTCAGACCTCTGCACGTACAGCTACTGCACGGCTCAGAAGCATCAAAGAATTACAAAAACATGGTAGAGCCAGCAAACAGTGGACCATAATCTGTTTATTGAGGGAAGAAGGAAAGAAACATACCGGTTTTGGCCGTTAGACCTTCCTCAGTGTTTGTAACTGTTACAAAAAAAAAAAAAATATATATATATATATATATATATATATATATATATACACACATGGATCCCTATCACATGGTCGACAGGCCAAATGATCAACTTTCATTTGGTCGACAAGCAGTTTTATGTGGGGGGTTTAACTATATATATCAACTCCAGGGTTGCACAACATTGGGGAGGGGGGCAAATCTGCCTGTCGACCAAAATCATCTCAGGTATGTATATAAAGCAATATTGCATACATTTATACATTCATTTTTATATATATTCATTTAAACCAGGGGAAATAAGTGCACCTAATTTAATAATCCATTTCTTTTCAATTTTGTTTAATATTGCATGCCAAACAGATTTATTACCTGTATTCCGTTGTATAATGTCAATCACAGTAAATCTGAACTTGGCCTTTGGGTGTTTAATTGTATGTTTGTACAGTGCATTTGTTGGTTTACAAGTGCTAATCTCACTAAGATGTTCTGAGATCCTAAATTTGACACAGCGGAAAGTCATTAAAAGAGTAGACTGAATGGCTGAAAGACAGGACTTGTATATACTAAGTCCAAGATGCCATTTCTCTGAGTATTCCCTTTTCTCTGAGGTACAGTGACCTCAGAGTTGGTATATATAAGTTCATGGGTTGGAAATGCGTTGGGGCCTTGCCCCCCCCCCTGCAAAATGTAGCTTAAAGGACAACAGCAATTTTCAAGATTATCTCGTCCCCTGTATTTTCTATTTTTTTTTAGTTTGTCAGCACTTGGCAATTTCAATGCCAACGTTTTAATAAGCAGCTCAAAAAAATTACTCAAGTACATCTAAACTTCCTTTCTCTTAACTAATCATAACTTAATTTAGACAAAAAGGCCAAGTACAAAGGAAGGAAGTAGCCCAATGTCAACTAGCTACAGCATCTCAATCTGCCGTCATCCCAAATAACTAATCAAAAGCAGAAAATTCTCCAAAATACTTATAATAAAACTGACAGTCATTAATCAAGTAAGATTATGTATCAGATCTGCAACACATAGACCCACCCACCAAAAAAAAACAAACAAAAAATAAAATAAAAACTGGGCGAAATACTAACTTTCTGTTCTAAAGGAAGATTCTTACTCACCGCAATTTAAATGTAGACTCAACCAAAAATACAACTCATGTATTTACCAGTACATGGCACATTACAATTAATCTCTGCACCCACAAGAAATGAGTTTACATCTAACAAGTCTACTTGAATTAACTTATTACCAATATTCCTCAAAAACAGTTTAATATCTTTTACCCAGAGCTGTCCTAACAATAGAAAGGTTAAGCTTTTTAAAGTGGATATAGGAGTTAGAAGGGAAGTGATGACAGAGAACTACTGTGTTGAAAGGGGAATAGGGCTATGTAGATGCATGTGGTATAAAGGTAGGCAGTAAGAAGGCAGAGTAAAGTGAAGAGGGGAAGGAAGGAAGGAAGTACTGGGCAGAAGTATGCCACTGTGTAAATGTGTATGCTTAGTACTGTAGTGGAAAAATTCCACATGACTATCCTCACTATTTGACAACCCCAGTTTGGTAACATTTGTTCTCTACGTGTCTGAAAAGGTGAGGTCATCATATAGGCTGGAATAGGTACACACACAAGTACTAGGCTAGCTGCCTTTGCGGGTCATTTTAAGCCCTACAAATTTCCCTTTTGTGCTCTCAATAAACTATCCCATTTGGCTATAGAATGGCTTACTCATCTCATAGTTGATAATTATATATTACTCCAAATCAGGACAACTGGGATCATACCATAGATAATCTGATGGAACCCATGCATGAAATAAAGCATTTACGAGCTGCCTCTGTCCATTAGTAGTACAGGGAGCAGTCCAGGCATACATTTTCTGTTTCCAATCCTTATATCCAAGTTGCTCTTGAATATGGATAGGGATGAAATTTTTTAATGTGGAGTTTGTTCCACAGCAGTAGTATCCTCCGCAAGATATACCTGTCCCTCAAAACTCTTTTGCTGACATTGTACAAGAGGTTTAGATCCCTAGACTGAGCATTTCTGATGCCATTTGACTTCCAGATGCACTGTAAACCCATAAGTATTGGGTCAGAGGATGCCTTGTATGCCAACACACAGGTCACCTCTTAGCAGCCTGTAGAATACAGAGGACAGTGACAGGGCTTGGAATGTTTTGTGTGAAAATTAATTTCAGATTAGTTTGTGATGTCTGCAGATTAGGAGCTGACAAAGTGTGACCTTAGGCTACAGGATGGTAGTGGACTTTCTGGAATTACATTTGCAAAGTAGGGAAATGATTCCATATTAACAAGCTTAAAGATAAAAAGAAAAAGTCTACTAACATGGCAGTTTTCTGGAAGACTGTTTTGGCTTTGTGAAGTTGGTGCAGTGATGGTCTGCAAATATTGTTGCTTGAAGTGAGTGAGATTCCTTTTTGAGGCAGAGATGTCTGTTAAGAGTCCATATTCTAACTCTTGTAGTAGGACTCCCCTTCCTTATAGCTGCTATGCCTTTGGAGGAATAGAAAGTGGGAGACTTTCCTAGGCCACAAAAGAAATGTTTGTTGACTTCTGCCTTGGCAAGGTGAATCCAGTATTGGAACTGGAGTGTAGGATCAAGCCACATTCCCAGGTACTTGTAGTTTTGAACTATTCTGCGTGTTCATTTTTGTTGTGGTTACTGCTCCAATTGCAAGAGATATTCGTATGTCCCAACCAAACTGACTTTGCTTACTTTATATTGAGCATGAGCTTGACATTTTCTCCTAGCAGGATATTATATTTCTAATGATACAAAGGATGCAGACAGATTTTAATGGCTGCACAAGGTGATCTTTGCCAAAGAATATATACCACAATTAGAGGTCATCTGAAAGAGTTTTCTCAAATTGTTGCAGTCTTTGCATAAGATAATTTTAAACTAGAAGGGTGGTGTATCAGTACTGCTTTCATTGGGAAGTTCAAATGTAAAGAAACTGCTTAAAGGAAGACTGAAGAATTATTTTTAAGAAATCTTAGGGAGTAATATATTCTACAGGGGATCTAATAGCATTTTCTGCCTGGGGGTGTTCTTTGAGAGGACCACAACCTGTAATATTATTAACAAGTTTCTAAAACTTCTTTTGAATGTATTGTACGGAGTTTACTAGGTTTTGTAAAATTATGAACCGCCCTTAGTTTTCATCTGAATGAGCTGCATCCCAGATTTTCCAGGCCTTGTCTCTGTGTTGATGGAGAGATTTGTTCCTTTGTAAGCCATTTCTTATTATGGGCTAAAAGTCACATTATCTTTGTGAAATATTTGTGTTGAAGTTTGAGAGTAAGCTAGTTAGGTGACTTACCACTGCTGTTCAACAGGTGGTCCTACTTAAGTAGAGAAAGGCAGCTCACTCTTTAGAGCACCAAGTTTTTGCAGTCTTGGGATGAAAGGTAAGTAAGTTAAGGTGGTGTTCCTTTGATAGGGCGTTTCAGGGAAAGGTCAGTGATCAATGAGGGAATCTGACAGAATGGTAATTTTTGTTGATTAAAGATGGCTCATCATTACAACATTAGTTACAAGGAGGAGTGGTTCTGTGTTGCTATGTTTGGCCTACAGAATTATTTTACTAACTGGATGAGGTTAAGGTTGCTTAGAACATCCTCAGAATCACAGATCTGTGTTAAGATTAATGTTAAAGTGGCATAATATAACTGTTTTTGTGGGGTTTATAAAGGTCTAGGATTTCCAACAGAAGAAAGTTAAACTTTATATGGTTGAATGGGGGGGGGGGAGGTAAGGTAATCCACTACTAGAGTTAGGCTGCTGCTGATGTGACAGTGACAGAGATGCCTAACCATTTGGGGTCATGGTCATTGTTTCAGGGACTTTGATTCTGTGATATAACAAGTTTTCTTTTAGGAGTATGAGTGTACCTCCTCCTGTTCTTTTCCCAGGACTCTCTCTGAATGGGTAGGTGTATTTAGAAGAGTGGAAGCTGTGACTGGAAGAATGTTGTTTAACACAAGTTTGTGATTGGTAGGACATCTGAGTTGTCTGTTCAGCATGCTTCCTTATCACACCTCTCAACTGTACAGATTTTCACAGAATGTCCAGATTTTTGCCTCATATTTTTGATCCATTTTGCATAAAATAGTGGTTTTCTGGCAATCATTAAAGAATGAAGTTAAAAAATAATGACAGACATGTGAGTTTTGGAATTCATACCCTTCAGAAAATTCAAGCTAATGCAAAACCTGTTATTCTATCAAGTTTCTAAGTTTGTAAGAGCAATATTTAAAAATTGTCCCTATTTTTGGGCCTTTATCCCACTTTTACTTATGGCCTTGCTCAGATTAATTGCTCTAAGAGGTTGAGAGGTACGAAGCTGTTTACATTACATTAAGCATGGCTATGTTCAAGTGTTTATGTGTGATGCACTGGTGGGGGGGGGGGGTGGGTTCATTTCAAAACAGATGTGATGTAGTAGAATTTAAATGAGTGTGGTTAATTTAATGGAATATTTGAGGAATTCTTGGTAGCAGTTCTTGATGTTATGGATTTTATTAGTGTAGTACAAGTTTGCATGTATTGATGAGTAGGTAGGGAAGTACAAGTGAGTGGGTTTGTTAGTGACTTCTGTATGCACATGCTTAAGTGGATTTAAGGGAAAAGTGTTACGGTGAAGGCAGTGGTGTGTGTTTTTAGAAAATTTTCCAGTATGGGTGGTGTGTTTGGGGGGGGGGGTTATTAAGTGGAGACAGAGTGTTTGAAAGCAGAAGAGATCGCAGAGGAATATGAAATGGAGGTTAGAGATTTCGGAGTACCACGTGGCAAATACTGTGCAAATTATGAAAATGTGGTACGAACAGAAGTGGAAAAATTATGTAAAAAGGAATGAGATGGAAGAAGGGAAAAAACTACTAATTTGGCCAACTAGGCAAGTAAGTTAGGGTGAAGTCAGTGAAGTAGTCTTGTACTCAGCACTGATGGTCTGATGAAGAAATTGCTATAGAGATCACGTATTATGCTATGTTTAAGAGGTAAAAGCAATTATATTTAGAGAGGGAGGTATTTGAAATTGTAGAAATGAGTTAGAGCTAGGAAGGAAGTGTTCACTTGTTGGTTGGAGTTATTTTTGTGGTATTTCATGTGCAAGGGTAATACTGCCAAGAAAGCAGAGAAGTATAGGATAGGTATTTTAACAGCATGTCAATTGGGGTGGAGTGGTGGGCAGAGAGAGACATTTGTAAAGGAAATGATTTATGGGCGGTTGGGGAGCAAATTGGACAAAAGCTACCATTTTAGGAGAAGACAAACAGTTTGCACACTGGTAGACTGATTAGTGGCTTATGCTGGCTTTTAAACTCCAGCAAATAACTTCAGAAACGAAGGTAAGCTTTTGACTTTGTGGACTGCTTCTTCAGACATATACTATAGAACTAAGATTCAGTAAGTGCAAAAAAATGAGTGAATCAAACAAGCTACCAAATGAACAGGTAGGTTAAATGGATGGAAAAGTTTAAGCAGCTTTAAATGTGTGCAATGTACAGAAAACAATGTTATACCAGGTGGGAACTACTACAAGTACTCGACACAGTGACAGTAATAGTGGGAATGAAATAAACATCCTGAGGACATCACACCTCTGTGTAAAATGTGTGGACTTGCACTGTGCAAGAAAGAATGGAGTTGCATACACTTTTAAATCAAAGTGGGATAAGCCGTCAATCCTACCTCAGTGACAGCCAGAAAGGAAAGTACAAAGTGCACAAGTACTATCCACCTGCAAAACTCGACAAAGCTGAAGGGGACAGATAACCAAATGTGAAATGAAGAGACTTACTCTAAAATTCCTGTTAACTCACAGTGGAAAATGTTTCACTAACTGCTTGCATAAACGAAGCCTAATAATTATGACTGCCAGCAGGAAGTAAGCTGCTAAGACAATGTTGGTTTAATGTGTTTGAAGAGATGAAAAGGCAGCTAAAGTTAGGACTGGCAGATGAACAATAGTCTGCAGAGAATATAACAGTAATGATGGCACTGCAGTCATTTGTCTCACCCAGTAACTATGGTCAGTTAGAATATTAGCAAAAGCACATTTGTTACTGATACAGTGAACAATCAGTCTAAATATACAGTTGCTTTTTAAAGACAACAGACTGTCGAAGTGGTGTTTCCTTGAGGTAGCAGCAGGATTAGCATAGAAATTTTGTAGCCTGCAACTTCTGTATGTTTTTACACAGTAACACAGTTCCAATACTTTTGAGATCAGAAGGAAATAACCTTGCTAGCAGTGCTCTCAGCAGAATGTTCTTGGCTTATTTGTGTATGTTACAATGCCATGAAAACCATTCTGAATATGAACAAAGAGGGGGACAGAGAGATGGACCTGAAATGTATGGTTGAAGAGATTACTATTAGTATTAATAAAGTAATATGGCAGTAGGAGGTAAAAGGAAAACGGAGTTACTGTTAGCAGAGTGCAGTTAGAGACAAAGCAAAGTACAGAATGAGGATGTGTAGGTAGCAGTACAACAACAGAATGGACACCTTTATATCAAACAATACATCAGACTGTTTCCTTCCAAATATTTGACTCTACTATTCTTCAAATAATTGAGAAAATATTCCCCAGAACTGAGAGACGACTGAAAGGAAAATGTTATCCTTGGGTAACTAATAATGAAATTATGATCAAACAAAACAAAAGGATATATACAGCAAACTACTGAAGGTTTCTCATCCGTATACTCTAACATCTTCACACTTTAAGATTAGACAATTACTGAAAGTTGGCTATTAAAGGAAAGCTTAACAATATCAGCAGGTAGTAAATAACAATGAATATATAACCAAAACAATTCTGGAATGCATCAAATGACATTACCATTATTGACCAAATGCCCCATAAAAGCAAGTCATGAGGAACAGATTCAATAAAGCATTAACTATGCACATCTGCTGCATCTTTCTCAGAGCTTAATCAGCATCTCTACATCTACCCTACATCAACCAAACAGCACCACTACAGCACCTCGTGATTACACACTTCAGGCAACAGTGTCAACATTCTTCTAAGCAAACCTGCTTATCAGGCCATTACTTCAAAATCTTTCTTTAACATCACAGAGAACATTTACAATAAAAATAACCCAAACCTTAACTCTATCATGCCCACCCTCCTCTGTATGACAAACAGGCATATCTTAAAATCATTAGCCCACATTTTTAATCTTTCATAAACAAGTATCTACGGTTTAAACACTCAATATTTCCAATTCCTAAAACTTTGTGAATTTCATAGCAACAACCTCCCAGTATCTACACTCCTTTCTCTCAAAGTAATTAAAAAAGCTCTACATAACTAAATCCCTAAACACATTAACAACTAGGTCTTATGTTATCCACAAGACAGTTTTAGAAATGGTCACAGTACAGTTGCTGAAACTGTGCAACTATGGAAAATGGCCAGCTAAAAGAAGGTATTTGGTTGATGTATATACTCAAATTTTGACATTGTATAGTTACATGGTTCCAGAACTGCCTTCTTTAAAATACTTTCAATATACAAAGTAGAAACCCACAAACACACACTGAAACCTTTACCTCAAATGTCTCAAGGGGATCAATTCTGAGTCCCATCTTTCTCACTCAATAAAAACAGTGTCAGTGGCTCAACAGGTAGCAGACACATTTTTGATGTTGGAAAGTCAGACAGCTGTAGGTTCTAGTTAAGCAGCAGGTACCTGGACTAATTTTACAATACTCGAGTATGGTGCCCCTTGTATGAGATGTTACACGGTGGTCCCATCTGCTTAAGTCAGTGGTAGCTCAGGTGGGTGTGAAAGATCTCAGGATATGTACAAAAAAGTGTGTGTTGCTTACTAACATTTTCATTAATTTTATACCATGGCAAATGAGTGTGTGTGTAAATAATTGATTTTTTACATTCATATTTATTACTTACAAATTGGCAACACAAAAAAAATTAACTACACACACTAATATTTCTTTCATTCTGTATTCTTTTACATTTACCCACTATACCCCCCTTCCCTTTCTTCAACAACACCTTACTTCAGCTAATATATCTTTTTTTTCTTGTTCCATAACAAATCCTTTTGTTTTACACATCATATTGCCACAGACTATAATTTATCCCATCAATATCACATTCCTTTATCATACTTCCAATACAATATCATATTCATACATTTAAATCCTTCCCATCTATATTAAATTTTCCCAAAACAGATTTTACAGCCCAAGTGTTTTGTTGTTTCTCCTTCATTACAATCAACATGATTTCTTTCCAATTATCTTACATTCCATATTCCTGTTTTACCAGTAATTTATCTGATAAACTTCTCCACAAAAATATCATTTGCGTCATAAAATTTGCAAATCTGTTTCTTATTTTCTTCTTCTTTTAATTCCTTCGATTGCTGCACTAAAAATTTCCAGAATTACATTATACCATTCTTTTCTCATTAGTATCACTGACTTTTAACATCCATAATTTTATTCTTTTATTTTGCTTCCATCCTGAACTTTTCTTTTTCCTTTTTTACTTCCCATAATTGCTATACTTTTCATACAAATTTACCCATCATTTCATTTTCTTTTACTTTTCTTATTACCCAAAATTAACTCATAAATGGTAAATGTACCTTGCCTTCTTTTTTTAATTATAAATTACCCCTTTTCAGTGGGTTCATACTTAAACCCCAGGTGAAACTAAAAACTAATAACTTTTTTCCCATTTCAGCGGGAAACATATAAATGCTTTTTCCTAATACACAAGTATTTAAAACATGACTGTTTCTGAAACAAATAAAAAGTCTTCGACCAAGACAACCATGTTATTTGGTGCATCACCTCATTTCATCTTTGTTTATTCCTCTCTCAGTGTCCAGCAACATTTTTATACTTCTACTTATCTGCTACCCACTGTGTCCAATTTTTATAACATGCTTTTTCCATAACATTGCTCTCCCATAATTTCTTTGTCCTTTTAAAGATCTACACTTATTCTTGTTTTCCCTTTTCTCTCCTTTATTACTTCTGTCTTCCCCTATCCTGGCCCATACTGCTCTATTATCTGAAAACTGCCATCTGTACACTATTGTAAAGAGATGAAAAAAATAACAGGGAACTATATAATCACTTTCAGACTTAAGTTACCTTTTTATGTCCATTTTCCATTCTTTCATACTTTTCAATCACCCCATTGTAGTAATTCTCTAAACATCTTAATTTATTGTGCTAGTTTTCTTTTTTATTTCCTCTGGAAAGATTAAAAATCTCCTAGCATCACTACTGACAAACCTCACTAAAACAGATTTTTTTTTTTAATTTCCTCAAACTGTTTTCACTCTGTTATATCAGTACACACACAAATCAGTCTACAAATTATTGTCTCATTCTTGTATGACACACCACTACCGTTCCGGGTACTGTTACTGCTCCATCTCGAATTCTTACTTCTCATTTTTTATTTGAATCCCTACTCCACAACCGGTCTCATTTCCTACTGACCAAACAATCTCACCCCCATACATGCTTGTATTATTATCCTTTTTTCTTCTTTGTCACATCTGGTATTCAGTATGCAACAAACATCCCTTTTTACTTTTTGCACCAGTCCACCACCAATAAGCCTCATATAACTTCTAATGTTAGACATATTTCTTGCTAAAATTTCTCTCTCTTCCTTTTTTAAGCGTTTTACTTCGAGATCTTCTTTGTCTTTCTTTTGACTATGTTTCTCACTGATTTTACATGATCTTGTTCTTCGCACTCCATTTCTCCCTCCTCACTTTCTAAAAGTGTAAATCTGGTTTCTTCCTGTATATTAATAACCTTAACTTGAACGGTCTCTTCTAGAACTACCACATCCATCTCTAACCTTTCCCTATGCCACCTTTTCTTCTAACATCTTACTATTTTCGACTGCATGTCTTCTGAGCTTTGTTCTTCATCTACTCTTTCCTTTTCTCATATATGACAGTCAGATCAGAAGTGCCCACATTCTGTACATTTCCTACAAACCAGCTTACACTCCTCTGCTGTATGTCCCTTTGCCCACTATGGCCCCACCTTTGTTCATCACAGTCTTGTTCTAAAGGATTTCCATCCCCTCACAAGTACCAGACTTTAGGTTTGACCCAGTACCTCAAAAAATTGTGCTCCCATTCAGAATAACTGTATTTGAGACATGTTTTCCCATCCTCAACATTGTTATTCTCTTCCTAAACCTCAACCCATACATTTCTTTTATCATATACTTTTTAATATTCATGTCTGTTACTGAGCAGTGAAAGAAAACATTTTTAAGTCATGCTCAACCATATCTGAAATCAAACTGCACAATCATTTTGTCTCTTACTTGTAGTCTCAAGCTCTGAAATAAACAGTCTTTTCTAGGTGCTACTGTATATCTTTCATCAGACTCTGTCACAAATTTTCATTTGCCAAATGAATTAATGCTCTTAGGTCAAACTTTGGAATCAAAATAATACTGTCTGTAAATATCTGTTCACAGTCTCCGTGACTACTGAGAAACTGCATATCTGTCCTCTGTCAGGTCCATTCTTCCTTACCTGCTGCATCTGCATATGTTCTTTATTTTACATTTTGCAGAGGTAATCTCCTAAAACTGGCTACTCCACCAGCCAAAGATACCACCAACTGCTGCTACTTTTTTTCACACTATTATTTTCTTCCTCCTGTATGAGCCTCTATCATGCCACATCATTGTTCATCCCCCTTCCTTTGGCTCTGCCTATTTCATCAAATTTACCAACACTGGGTGTGCCATCAATCTTCTGATTTCCAGTTCTGTAATAAGTATTTCATCTCCTTCCCTCAATAAGTTTTCTCCTGATCCTCTCTCCATTTGTGTTGCCCTCTCCTCCATCTTGGAATTCCTAGAAACACAGTAGCAGCCTCCGGTGCAATCTGGCAGCTCCAAAGAGTGCTTCATCACTCTCCTTGAAAAGACTAGGCAAAGTTTCCAGATGACCTGGACACATTTCCCAAAGTCAGTATGAATACTGTCTTGGGTCTCCTCTGAAAAGAGGGCAGTGACCTACTGCAACTAATTTGGCCAGCAAATAAACATAAGTTATCTAGCTAAATCTATACCTTCAATGTGAAACAATTTGCACACAATATAATTCTATATTACTGAAGCCTATCAAAATGTAGGGGAAAATCTAGACACAAGCTTTACTCTCCTCTGTCCCTGAATCACAAGTGACTATCTGACTTTGATAGTACTCAAACTACACAGAGGCCCCATAAATCATCACTGACACATTTACCAATAAATTAAATGAGATTCAAGAATCTAAACACCTAGGGCTACTTAAGGGCTTGCAAACAGCTTTCAAACCACATACACATCACATTATATCCAAAGCAGAAATATTAACTCTGGGCACGCCATACGGTCTCAAATCATTAATCCATACCTGAATACTTGCAGTCTAATCTCTCAGCTGGAATATGCACTATCATTTACTGCTGCAAATTACACCAACGCAACAAAGCCATATAAACAGCCACCAATGAAGTATGCAGCATCTTCAGAATAGAACTGTCAGAACAATTAGGCTGGAAAGTAATACTTTATATTAAAAACAACGTATTTGTCTGGGTGAGAAAAAACTGTCTCAGCACTTATTTGGTCCCATTTCAAAATCCTATTTTAGGCTACAGTCAAGCTAGACTTAAAACAGCTAATCTGTAACAAGATGAACTTTGTATAACAATAGAATTTATCAGCACAGAAGACAAACTATTAACTTAATTTTGAGTTGGCATCAATTAGTAAAACTAACTTGCTGTATACCATGAAAGTCAGAAAAACATAAAATTACAAGTAATCTCCGTGGTATCCCCAAAGTCTCAAACAACCCACTAAACAAGCACAGTGGGTCCAAAAACAAAACAGTGCAAGAAACTTCTCTGTGTGGAAGACTTTCAGTCCATATTTATTTATTTATTTTATTTATTTTATTTATTTTACATTTGTTGACCAGGAAAGTCCGACTGGGTATATGCCCACTTTCAGCGGAGGCCCGGAGAGAAAAGCTCCATATATTCAGACATATGAGATTTACATAATATAAGGAGGCCCGGGGAGAAAAGCTCCACATATTCAGACATATGAGATTTACATAATATAAGAGTACAATCTAGCATATCAGTTGAAAAAAGAAATGGTATAATTATAGTAAAGACACAGTTCAACAGGAGAAATGACCTATATGTCAGAGTATAATATCTCAAGGAAGGCTCCATATATTCAGACAAGCAAAATTTCACATAATATAAGAGTATAATCTAGCATTTCAGAGGGAAAAAAACAGCGTATTTATAGCAAAGACACAGTCTGACAGGTAATGACATATGTCAGAGTATAACAACAACATACGCTATACCCACGGTGGTGGTGCTGCGGTAGCATTGTCGCCTCACAGTAAGACACTGTCTGGTTCGATTCTCAGCTAGAGCGTCTTCTGCGTGGAGACATGCGTGAATGGGTGTACCTTCGTTGAAGGTTGTGCGTCAGGGCTGGTAACTCGGCATGTAAAAATCAACTACCAATCATTAGTGGACCGGAGTTCCACTGTGGTGACCCCTAACTGGGAAAAGCCGAAAGACACAAACAAGGCGCAAGACATTTGCCTAGTAGTATTAATTTCTCACATAGAGAAGAGAGTAAACATCGTACTGCAATCATCTGCTAGTTAAAGGATATGAAATAGTAATGACATACTGATAACCTGTTGACAGCTAATAGTAGAGCTGGCAGCCAATTAGTGGCACAGGAGAAGGGGGGGGTAGTTGGGGTACAGACAAGGACATAGCCAGTAATATTTTAGGTATGCTTTAAGAGCATTTTTGAAGAGACTGCTGGAAGGAAGGGTAGTTATGACAGTGGGAAGTGATAGCGCTTCCCCTGCAGAGATGTGCAGAGATGTTGGGTTTGGTGACTTGGAGTAGATTTTTGTTGCAGGAGCGCAGGGGTCTGGAGGATTGGTGGTGTTGGAGAAGTGTATGAAGTGAGGGAATTTTAAGAGGGTGGTTTATAAGTTTATGAGCAAAGGTAGGTTGGGTTAGGTGTAGGAGATGAGAGAGCTCAAGCCTGTCTAGGTTTCTAAGGGAGAAACAGTGGTGACTGCAGCGGGAGTCCCCTGATGCAAATTTTGCAATTTTATTGTAGCAGGCTTCGAGTTTCTTTAGGTCTGATCGCTGAAGATTTGTGAGTATGGGTGATGCATAGAGTAGGGTTGAGATTAGTTGGGAAGTTGCGTTAGAGATTCTGGCTGGTTAGGTTAGGTATTGTTGGCTTCTATACAAGGCACCCAGGTTTTTGTGGACTTTTTTATTGAGAGTGATATGTGAGTGTCAGATTTGAGTTTGTCATCAATCCGTACACCAAGTAGCTTAGTGTGGGCTGTTGGTGAGATGGAAGTGTTGTCTTTGTCAAGTATGTTGAAATGGATGTTCGGGGTAGATTTTGAGGGTTAGAGATGAGGAGTTTGGTCTTATTTGGGTTGAGGAGGAGTTGAGCATTTAATAGCCAACTTTCAACAGAAGAGAAAGATGCTTGAGTGATCTGTTGTAGTTCTGTTAGAGTTGGAGCTGAGCAGATGAGAGCGGCGTCATCTGCATACTGTATGAGGGAGGCATGTTTGGTGGCAGTGTGCAGGTCATTGGTAAAAATGGAGAAAAACAAGGGGCCAAGGATGGAGCCTTGGGGAACCCCAAGAGTAACAGGGAGGCGAGGGGATAGATCGTTGTGCCAGACAACTGACTGCTGGCGGCCATGTAGATAGCTGTGGAACCAACTGATGGCAGGTATGGAAAAGGAGAGGTTGGAGAGTGCAGAGAGTAGATCGTGTGATACAATATCAAAAGCCTTCGATAGGTCAAGAAATATAGCAGAGAAGAGGAGGCCATTGCTTTTATGTTGGAGAATGATGTTCGTGAAGGAGAGCACAGCAGTTGTGGTTTGATACCATGCTGTGTGTGGGAGAGGAGATTACTTTCTAGAGATAATTGGAAATCTGTGAGTTGATGCATTTTTCAGGTATCTTGGAGAGAGGCGAGAGGACGGCAATGGGGCGGTAGTTGGAGATTTTTGTTGAAGGGCCGCCTTTGTGTAGGGGTATGATGTGGGATATTTTCCATAAGGTTGGCACATAGGACTCAGATATGGAGCGGTTGATTAATATGGAGATGGGATATGCTAAAACATCAGCTGCTATTTTTAGGTATTCTGTGGGCAGGTTGTCAGCTGCTAGTCTTGTGGGTTTAAGTTTTGTCTGTAGTTTTTTTTTATGTTGGAGGTGGGTACTGTGGAAAGGAAGAAGGGAGGGAGGGGTGGAGTTGGTTTGGGTGTGGGGGTGCTGATGTAGGGAAGTGTTTTTTTAGTTAGGGAAAGAACGGTCTCTGTAAAATGTTTGTTGAAAGAGTCAGCTATGCTACAGGTGGAGAGTGGGGTGGTTGGTGGGGGGGGGGGGTGTTTACCTTCCCTGAGCAGAGGATAGAGTTAATTGTGGACCAGAATTGCTTTGGGTTGTTTTGGGAGGAGTTTAGGGATGTCTGATAGAAAAAGGCTTTGTCTGCTTTTACTTGCTGTTTTACTTTGTTACGTAGTTCAAGGAATAGTTGCCTATCTGAGGGGTTTTTGGTTGTGCACCATTGTTCCCATATCTTATCCCTGGATTTCTTAAGGTCTTTGGAGTTTTTTTGTAGCAAGGGGGATTTTTTAGTTCAGATTTTGGTGCATCCTTGGGGGGCATGGGAGTTAAGGATGTTGAGGAAAGTGCAGTTAAAGTAGTGGACTGCTTCATCTAGGTTGAGGTATTTTAGGGGTGACCAGTTTATTTTTTGTAGGGAGGTGGTGAAGGAGCTGGAGTTGAATTTAGCTTTGTAGAGAATGTGTCGGTGGACAATGGGTTTCCTATTTATGTGGTGTTTTACTAGGAAGGCAGGGGAGTGGTCACTTAGGGAGTCAGGTAAGGAGCCTGCCAGGTAAGAGTGAGGATCTTTGTTAACTTGGGCCCAATCAAGAATGGTGTGATCATTGGGGTTTTTATTTATCCTGGTTAGGGATTGTATAAGCTGTGAGAAGTCATGGAAATCTAGGTGGAGTGCTGGGGGTTTACTATTGCAGGATAGCCAGTTGATGTTAAAGCCACCAAGTATGATGGTTTCTTGGGGTAGGGAGAGATTGGCCCAGTTTAACAGGTTTGCAAGGGGGGTATATTTTGGCCTGGAGGGAAGTAGCAGCCTATTATGTTGATTGCTTTCTTAGGATTTAATTTCAGGGTAGCATAGCGGATTTCTTCCTTGTCAAGCTGGGGAGCTGACTGGGTGAGAATTTGGATATTGAGGTGATGTTTATACATCAGTACCACTCCTCCTCCTTTTCTGGATATTCTGTCCTTGCGGAGGATGTTATATCCAGGTGGGAGTATTTCTTCACTTTTGATGTGAGGTTTAAGCCAAGATTCTGTTAGGATAAGCATGTCAGGGGAATACAGGTGTATGTATGCCTGGAGGTCTTGGATTTTGTTACAGATGCTTCTGATGTTGAGACATAATGAGGAGGTCTGCTGGCTTTTTATTAAGTGTGATTTGGGTGACAGGGAAGCTATCTGGAGGGGGTTTTGTGGAGAGGTTGGAGAAATTAGGGCCAGGGTTAGGGTGCACGTCTCCACTGAGAGTATGTTTAGAGAGAATGCGGAGGATATGTTTTATATATGCAGTGACATGTTTGTGGTATTTTAAGAATAATTTGCATTCAGATGAGGTGTGGGCTTGGTAATTAGGTAGGTGTGGTGGAAGGAGGCATTTTGGGGTTGGAGTAGTGAAATTGTGTGGTGGGAATTTGAGAGGGGAGTGCAATGGAAGTGGTTGGGAGAATTGACTGAAATGTCTTTGTAAGATGTAGTAAATGCTAGAATAGTGCAGCAAAAGATAATTGTAGTAGTTAGTGACATGCCTGTGTTGGGATTAGGATATATGATAAGTAGGAAGGAGGAGTAGAGGGGTGGAGATTATGGGAGGTATGAGTTGATTGGTTGGATATTAGTGGGAGTGCTCCTTTGCTAGATTAAATTTGAGTACAGCTGGGGTGGGAGGGATTTGGGGGTAGGGCGGGGAGCGGAGTGAGCAGAACAAACGGAGCGGGATAAAACCTTTGGCAAGGATTGTAGGGTAAGTGGTAAATATAGTCTATTTGGGCTATACTCAATTTCTTGATTTGTCTAAGCAGGAATGGCTATCTTTGTCTGATTTTGCTACACAAAGAGAGCTTGTAATTAAACCTTCAGACAAGGGCAATAAAATAGTGATACTTCATTATACGCAATACTTAAAAATGTGTATGGATCTTTTGGGTGATGAAACAATATATAAAAAGGTTAATGTTAGTGTAATTGAACAAGCTAAAAATAATTACACTTTTTTGATTAGTAAGGGTCTTAGATTGGGTTACTGGTTAGAGAAAGATGTGAATAATAAATTGTTGGATAAAGAAACAAGTCCGGCCTTTTTCTATTGTCTGCCTAAATTACACAAGAGTAGTGTGAACCCACCAGGCCGTCCTATAGTGTCTGCTAGTAACTATTTTTTTACATAATTTAGGAGTTATTTTGCATGGTGTATTATTAAAGGAAGTTATGTTACTTCCTTCATATATTAGAGACTCTTGATTTTTTAGAAAAAATTAGGCATATTAAGTGGACTAAAATATGTATTGGATAACTTTGGATATACGAAGTCTTTACACCAATATTAAACATCTATTTGGTTTAGAAGCTTTATTACATTGTATGGGGAATAGCCCTTTAACTCATTATGTGTTAGATTTAGTTCAATTCTGCTTAGAGAATAATTTTTTCTATTTTGAAAATCAAATTTATCATCAAACACAAGGTACTGCGCCATGGGTGCTCCTTTTGCACCCATGTATGCAAATATATTCATGGGGTTGGTTGAAAAGGAATGTATCTATAGTAAAATATTTTTTAAAAAATATGTAAAATCATATTATAGATACATAGATGATTTCATTTTTTTATGTGATGGTGGTAGGGACTTGGTATCCAACTTTGTAGAAGATATTCAGATAAATAGGTTTGGTATGAATTTTGATGGTTTACAAGTTAGCAATCGAGTTTCTTTCTTGGATATTAATTTGTTGGGAGTTATAGGTAAACATATTAGCACTAGTATACATAGGAAATTTGGAGTAGTAAATAATTTTGTGATGGGAAATAGTTGTCATCCTAAACATACTTTGGAGTCTTTACCCTTTGTAGAATTTTTGAGAATCTCCAGACTCTGTAACGAAGACTGGATATTTAGAAAAGAATTAGAACTTACAAAACTGATGTTTAAAACTAGAAAATTTGATGAAAATAATATTAAGAGAAGTGAACAGAATATATTAAATGTTAGGTATAAAAATAAGAAAGTGCTAAATAGGAATAATGTTAGTAAGGATGATAAAGTAGATAATTTATTTTTTGTTTCCAAATATAATATATTAAGTGACAATATTAAATATTATATTTCTCACTTTTGGGAATTTTTAAAAAGTTTTAAAGAATTAGATAAATTGACACTAAAGAAGTTAGTTTTTTCATATAAGAGAGGAAGAAGTATCAAGGATATGGTTGTGTATACGAAATTTCAAAGACCAGGGGTTCGGTTAAATCAGCAGATCCATATGAAGGGTACTAAGCCATGTGGCAAATGTATTGGATGTTCATATATTGTGAATTCTTTTTATATATATAAATAATATTAGATTTGAATCAAATGGAGTATTTGTCGTACAGAGGGAGTTATTTATGCTATCAAATGTACTTGCAATATGTTTTATATTGGGCAAACAGAGTATGTTTAAAACACGCCTATTAGAACATTTGAGAGACATAAGGGTAAATAAAATGGAGAGCCCTTTGGCTCTTCATTTTAATAAATATCATGATGGAAGTACAGAAAACCTAAAAGCTACTATTTTAGAACAGGTAGATATGAAATATTTAGATGAACAAATGTGTAGATTAAAGCTTTTAAGAAAAGAAACAATGTTTATTTTGAAGTTTGATACATTAACTCCAAAGGGTTTAAATGCAGAATGTTGCTGGAAATGTGTGATATGAATTTAATGGATGTCATTTTAAAATTTGTTTTTACAAATATTTTAATTGTTTAATTGATAATTGTTAAATTGATAATTGTTTTACTGATGGAGCTGGGACTATATAAGATTTTGGATAATGCTATGTATTACTCCTTGAAGGCTTATTGTGGCTGAGGCGCTAGAGAAATAAATTTGCTTATCTGGCTTTCGCTGTGTGGTTTTTCTTAAGTGGTAAATATAGTCTATTTGGGCTATACTTGATTTCTGCAGCCAAATTCAAACTTTTCCACTGGGAATGACTGTAAAGGAAATTATTAGGCAGTGGGTGTAAAGATGGGGTTGGTTAAAGAGGGTTTCAGGTGGGTACAGCGTTTGTCTGACTGAGTGTGTGTGCTACCCTACATATAAGGAAAATTGAACACATACACTGTTCTTTGCAGGGTAATGTTAATGGGAGTAAGTCATCAGAAACCCAAGATTACCCAAGTAGAAATAAAGATTTAAAGTCCTGCAAGGAAAATGCAGGGGGGTGAAGGTCCTAGAGTGCAAATCTCAGAATGGTATTGTACAAAGTACAAAGTGTCAGGAATACAAAGATATTTAAATGTAAACTTACACAGGGTGACTGTAAAACACCAGAAGATAAACTTTTAAAGTATCCTGTTTAACTGAGAGGCAGCTTGCAGATTGGTCAAGAGAACAGGAATCAGCACACTGTTGCAGTATAACTCTAAGTAGCTGTATCTCTATTTAATCACTATATATTAATCAGATCAGACAATAGTAGTAGAAGTAGCGAACTTAAACTTGTCTTAAGTCAAAAAAATAGTAAAACATATATAATTTGAAATATTGTACAGAATTAGTATTTGAAAGTAAACAAGGCAGGCAGTCTGTTTCCAGTCGAAAATCCTTTAAGTACACAGACAAGCGATCCAAGTAAAAGAAAAATATAAAATTACTTACAGAAGTTCCCGACAGCATGGTAAAGCATGCAGCATGCCAACTGGTGAAAATAAATGTAAAGGGTCTTTTGGTCCTTGATGGGCACCCATAGACTCGTTCTGCATTCTCTGGCCTCTCTCTCTGTGGGAAGATCCACAAAACAGGAGATACTATCCTGGCACCTGAATGCTGGCTCCTTTAATAGGTTAAAGTCCAGTTTAGTTGCAGGGAATCATCCTGCTTATATGCTCCTGACACACTCCACTTTCCCTCAGAAAATGGATCTGCCTTTTTGGATTTGCCAGTCCCAGAGTTGGCAAGATGCAATATGACTGTCTTTGGTTCCTTCTCCATAGTGTAGAAACCCTTTCAGTGTCCGTCAGTAAACAACAGGCAAGTGTGATTGCAGCAAGATAAAATATCTGAAAGTCTGAAGTTTCTGGCTGACTCCAAGTGTGACTCTGCCTGACTGCCTCAGAATGACTTTACCCCTTTCTCACCTCGACTACTTAATGTCACAGTAGCAGAGTGGCATATAGTTTCATATATCATCTCAGTGGTTTTGCATGTTCATGGCACCTCTTTAACTGTGCATAAGACAGGGTACTAATTTAGATGTTAGGCAGAGTTTAGCAGATGGGGTCCTGTGTTTCAAATTCATGTTTCTTATTTGTTTCTGAACATTCCAGAGGCTTCTTTCTAGGAAAACAAACTAACTGCATGCCTTTTGTTAGGATATATCTTAAGATATATTTTTTAGTATTTTTGTTACATGATACGTCAGGAAATAGCAAGATTAAAACACAGCCATATATGAAGCAGAATTAATAAATGCAATCAAGGCACAGTAACAAAGGCACTATGCATGCAATGCTCAATGCATTAACAACAGATACAGTAATAATTATAATACTAATTACAGCCATGGCTAACAATATCGGTAATGCATGTATTTTCCTTTTCTATTAAAAGGCTATTCCTACAGAACAGCACCACAAAAGATGCCAAAGAGCAAAGCGGCATCCTGTCTGTCTGAGAATGCTACATTCTTTCACCTTTCCAATTTGACATATCCCAAAATATTTCTAATTATCAGACAAATTGAGAATAAATATATTAGCAAGTACTTCTTAAGAGGAGTCAGTGAAGGAGAAAGCACCATTACACTCCATAGACCTAACCTTCTAAAGGCTGTGTGTGAATAAAGATTTCCCAAATTATTACCAGCCATCTGGCACTACTTCTTTCATACATGTAAACTCAAACACCCACAAATTCCAGAAAGAGCTCTAAGTATCTTCAACACATACAGGCCTGTACCAACTTTAAGGACACAGGAACTCAGCTGCAGCATTATAGCCTTCCTACTAAAGTATTTCACTCCATATGATTATACTTCAATATCAAACTGCCTCTAAATAATTCTTTACCACAGCATTCAACATTAAACATGCTTCTATTTTAATTAAAATAATATCACCAGAGTAGAATACAGTAATATTATGCAACAACAGAAAGTACAGTTGTGTAAGTAAACAACCATCATGGTGCATGCTCGAATGATTACTGCCCAGTAGTTTTAGCTATATGGGTTATATCCTACCAAGGATATAAAAGACAAGACAGTTTTACAAAGCTTAAGGGCACCTTCTGTGCAGCCAGAATGCTAACCAGCTTGAACAGAGCTGAAGAAAAAGAGTGGTTCGAGCTCCAATCCCTTCATGCCAACTGACAGAGGATAGCTAGAGGCCTAAAAAGTTCAATACTAATAAAAATATAAATAGAAGTCCTCACACTGGGAACAAATAATAAGGAAAATAAACAGGGTAGAGGGAGGGAGCAGCTACTGCAGCAGAGCTAATTCAAACACCCACTGTGATTTTAAGTTTACTTACATTACTGTACTATGTTCATTATCTGATCACTGCTGCAGTAGCCTTACTTGTGTGGGTTGGCTACAACAGCTTATAATGACCGGGAGAAATAATCAAGAAGGATGAGAGATCCAGGAGCCCCTGGAAAATGGTCTTAGCAAAGCCTGCTCTAGACCTGGTAATGAAATTTAGCTTGTAGTACTTTGTAAACGTACAGATGACAGAGTTGCTGCTTCTAGAATACTTCTAGAATCCACTTCTATCCAAAAAGTCACTGCTGACTTGGTGCACTATGCTTTGACCCAGCCCAGAATTCAATTGTGGTGGTGAGCATAACAAAAGGAATTAGCAGCTACAACCATTGAAAGACAGTCTACTTTGACACAGGCTAAGCCTTTTCCTTACCTTCATAAGAAATGAATAATTGATCAGGGCCTCTGCTAGGATATCAGAGTTGTCTGTGAGTACTCAGCGTATAAACAATCCTCTCTCTTTTGTTTTTAGATTCAGGAAAAAAGACAGGCAGATGGAAATTTTGGCTAAGAGTAAACTTGGATACACTTTTATGCATAAAACAAGGATTAATTCTCAATACCCTACTTTTTGTGGATTATAAGATAATGTTAATCCACCATGAGAACTTGCAACTCAGATACTCTTCTTGCAGAAGACAGAGCAATCAATAAACCTGTTTTCCATGTTATAAACCTCAAATCCGCATGATGAGCTGGTTCACATAGAGCAAGAGTTACATTTTTCCAACACAAACTTATGATCCCAATGAGAAGCCACCTATTTTCTAGGTAGACAAGTATGCAGAACTCTTTCAAAAAACATTTTGACATGGGAATGTATTGAAATGGGAATATCCATTGGAAAACTTGCTGAAGTTGCTGACAACTGAACCTTGATTACCAAAAGAAGAGAGAACTTAGGCCAGAAGGGAATCACCACAGTGATATTTGCAAAAATCTTTCTGAATATTCAGGATGAGCCTGGGCATCAGTGAAAAGTCATACATGAACATTATTGTCAAAATAAATAAAAATGCATCTATTTTCAAGCTTATTGGCATGGAATTAAGCAGCATAATTTTGACAGTTGTTTGTTGTGAATGGAAATATAATATCCCCCCAGAGATGTTCCATACAACTGGCTCAAACCATGTCTAAGAACTCCTGATTCAATTTTCATTTGTTCAAGTCTGTTCTCCTGCTGCTCAGACTGTCTGCCACAATATTTTGATCTCACGGATGTAAAATGCCTGCACAGTGAACTTGTGCTGAACTGCTACATCCAAGGCTACCAGGGCTAATCTGCACCAAAGGGAAGATCTAGATCACCCCATTTATGTACCACATCATTGTGGTGTTGTCTTTAATCACTTGTAATGGCCCAGGGGACCATAGATGATTGCCAATATTTGTCTTATGTTCGTGTTTTTTGGTCTGTCCTTTTTGCTCCAAAGCCCTGCATTTCCACTGGCACAGACACTGCCTCCCTAAGCAAAGTCTGATGTGTCAGTAGTTGCACACTGTACTGGACCTGGAATGTAAAATGAGACCTGTATTCAGAAAAAAATGGTCTCTCCAACAAAGTTCCCTTTTTACAAATCCCAAAACTGGAATCTGGAAATTCAGGGGATGTTTGTGTTGGGACCATATAGATTTAGGTTGATTCACAGGTAAACACTAGAGTCACAATCTGCAAACTATCACAAGCCTAGACAATAATCTAAGGTGAGAATTAAACCTTGTATATATGAGGTAAAGACCCCTTAAAAAGACAGGTTCACACTTAACTACTTAGCAATCAATCTGATTATTACATGCCCAACTAATAACCAGAGAGTAACCAAAGGTGACAATCAGATGTACCTTGTGTCTGTGAAGCAAACTCCTCAATTATTACGCCACCCCCCATTAGTACCAGGTACCAATGAATCTTTCTTACACGGAGTCATGAGAATCACTGGATGCAAAGAATCTTAATATCCTGAAAAAGTCCCCTGCTGAAGTCTTGGACCTAGTGGAAAAACTCAGGAAAAGATCTATAGTGCTACTTTTTACTATGGAGGGAAAAGCTCTTTGAACTGAGGTATCTAGCAGCCCCCCCCCAAAAAAAAAAAACCCTGTGAGGAGGAGTCAAGCAAGACGTTTGAATGTTCTCCTGAAACCCCAGTCTGTGAAGGAGATCTTTCACCCAAGTGACAGACTCCAGACACTTGAAAAAGACTGCAAAGATAGAGCAAGTAATGTAAATAAGGAAAACTGTGATTGTCGTGCAGTCTGCGTAGGCTCACCCTGGAGCTAGACAATTTGTGAACAGCCTTAGAGCAGTAGACAACTCAAAAAGTAATACAGAGAACTAAAAGTGTAATTCAGGCACAGAAAATCTTAAGAAACATTTGAAATGTGAGGCTACAGGACCGTGATAAACATCCATTAAATCCAGAGTTATTAAAAAACTGAAAAGGGGAATCGGTGGTAACAATTTGTGAAAGGATAGTATTTTGAACTTTGGGATTTTCACAAACAGATTTAGAAAGTTAGTTCTTCTTTCGGCTTTTCCCAGTTAGGGGTCGCCACAGCGGAACTCCGGTCCGCTAATGATTGGCAGTTGAGGTGCCAGCTCGACGCCTAACCTTCAACTAAGGCACGCCCATTCTATGCATGTCTTTCGAATGCCACAAAAGTACTAATATTAAAAACAGAAAGTACTGATTTAGATCTATAACTAGTCTCCAAGAGGTTTCTTTCTTTGGTACTAGAAACATTTTTGAATAAAAAGCTTTCCTTATCAGAGAAAGAGAGAGAGCTTCTATTACCCTCTGAGTCAACAGATGCTGGAAGAATCCCTTGACAAGGAAGTACTCTCACGGTCATCTATATTCCTGAAGCATCACTCTCAGAACCAATATGTTTGAGATTATCTATTGCCAAAGAGAGAAATGAAGAGCCAGATCTGCGGGAAGATTTAAAGACTTGGCTTTGGGGGGGGGGGGGTATCATTTGTAGATTGTCTTACAAACTTGCTGGACTGTCCTCTTACCTCTCATACCTCTTAGAGCAAGAAATCAGGGAAAAGCCATAAATAAAAGTGGCACAAAGGCCCAAAAATAGGGACAATTTTTAAATATTGCTCTTACAAACTTAAACAGTTAATATATGGATAACAGGTTTTACATTAGCATGGATTTTCTGAATGGTATGAAGTTTGAAACTGAAATATCTGTCATTTTTTTAAATTTAATCTTTAATGATTTACCACTAATTTGCCAGAAAAACACAATGTTTTGAAAAATGGACCAAATATGAGGCAAAAATCTGTACAGTTGAGAGGTTCACATTTTCAGCTTTGACACTGTCAGATAAATTTTGAGCACATAACTCAACAAACCTTCTCAGAAAAGGTCCAGCAGCAACAGCAGTTCCGGAACAGGCATCAACTTAATGACAAGCACACTTCGAGACTTGAGCTTTAAGCGAATTCATGGAAGTTTTCGGCGATGTTTTACAATAATACCCCCCCCCCCCCAGACGTCTTGCTCAGGAATGGATGTGGCCAGACTGATTGGCATGCCTAATGGCTGTGATGTAGCATGCCAATACTGCATGACTGATGTGCTGCAAATTGCCTGTGACATTATGAGTACTCAGTGTCTAAAGTAGTTTACCCTCTTCTTCATTCTTCAAAGTGTAGTGCGATCTCAGAGTTGGTATATTTCTATTTTCGTTTTTTAATTTTCTATTTATGTACAAGGGGAGTGCAGGGGAAAAAAAAATTTGTGAGTTTGACATGTGTTTGCAAACAGTATGTGTAGGACACCTGCATGTTTTGTCAAAACAGATTACACCAAGTTTGTAAATGCTAAAGTGTTTATTAAGAAAGTAACTTTTTTCCCAGTGCTTTTTGCAGGGGGGCAAGCCCCTCCCCCCGTCTATATAAACAGAAAATTATTTTTCACTATACTTTTCACTATGCTTGAATAAACATGAAGATGGTTCGGCATAAATGGGTGGATTAAGAAAATAACTTCTCCTTTGATTTTTAAGATTTAGTACTATGAGTCGTAATTTTCTAAGATCATCCCTGGTACCATCAAGTCTTAGGTTCAAAGGTAGGTTCTAGGCTATTGGCCCTAGGGCCTATACAAGCCTAGCCAAAAAGGTACCCTGGCTTTTGCCACCCAAGAAAATTATTTTCCTGTGCCCCTGACAAGCAAAACCACAGAAGTGATCCCCGGGGTGAATTTCCTATTACCCAACCAATCATCAAGATTTTTCTTGAAGAGTGCTAATGAGGAGCTCCGTTTGACATAGATAGGTAGTCTGTTCCAGAGTATGGGAAGTCTCTGGGACAGGAATCTATCCCTCTTATCAAGGTAATACCAGATGAATATTCATGCATACTACCGAACCATCTTATGTTTATTCAAGTACAGTGAAAAAGAAATGGCCATATGCAGACTGTTGGGCGGGCCTTGCTACTGCGCTTTTGGGGGGGGGGGGGGGTACTGCTGTAAAACAATGCCAAGTTTTCCTCAGAAGAGGACAAAGTAGCTGTAATGTTCCTCATATTCTCAAAAGTGGCAAGCAAAGACTAACATGTCAGCTAGACAATTTTGAATTCTAAAAATAAGTCTGGCAAAAGAATCCTTTTTTTCTTTTACCAAATATATCAAAGGCTTTCCTATCTTCTTCAGAAGGGAGATTAGCACAGTATGATTTGCAAAAGAAATTACTGCGGCATCACATCTGGGATTAATGAAACAACTGGATCATCCTAGATATGGTTTCTGAAAAATAAATTTCTTCTAAGAGTCTATCAGAAGAAAAGTACAGTTTTGTACCTACTATAAATGTAGATGTTCGAAGATCCACATTGCTGCAGTCCTTACATATGGGTAGTCCGCTGTCCTCGGTCGGCCCGAATACCAAAGTATTAGGCTGACGTCGGTCAAGGCGCTTAAAACTGACATCAGGACGTCAGGGTACAAAAGCGCATGACCGACGTCATATCCTCAGTCTTTTCTTGCCCCAGATGTCAGAAGGCCCTAACAAGAAAGGCCAAAGCAAAAAATAACCAACCACCCCTGCACTAACCATATTTACAATATGTACAACCCAAACCACACCACCACCTCTAACTACAGAGGGGAAGGAGGGAGGGTAAATTGGACTGCAGCAATGTGGATCTTCGAACATCTACATTTATGGTAGGTACAAAACTGTACTATGTTCTTCATCTCACATTGCTGCAGTCCTTACATATGGGTAGAATCCCAAAGCAGAGGTAAGGGAGGATGGCAAAACTATAAAGCATTAGGGGCTGCCAAAATGCCCTGTAAAATTGCAGTGGCAAATCCAGCCCTAGATTTAGAGTAAAGTGGAAGGTGGTAATGCTTAAAGAAAGTATGCACTGAACTCCAAGTAGCTGCCTCCAAAATATCTTTAGTAGCCACCCCCCTTAAAAAAGCTGTTGAAGTGGCAGTAGCCCTAGTGGAATGAGGCCTGATCCCAGCTGGAATCCCCTTACCATGATGGGAATAACAGAAAGCAATACAAAAACCAATTCACTTAGAAATAGTTTGTTTTGAAACAGGTTTGCCCTGAGAACACAAAGCAAAAGAAACAAACAACTGCTGAGACTGCCTGAACCCTTTAGTTCTGCTCAAATAATATCGCAACTGTCTGTGTATATCCAAAGTGTGCAAAATCCTCTCCCCTTTATTTTGGGGGTTTGCATAAAAAGTAGGCAAATGAATAGTTTGGTTTAAAGCCACACTAGAAACCACTTTAGGCATAAAAGAAGGGTTAGTATGCAAAGACACCCTATCTTTGTGGAAAATTAAGAAAGGCTCAACCGCCATAAGGGCCTGTAATTCAGAAACCCTTCTCGCAGAGGTAATGGCCAACAAAAAAGCAGTCTTCCATGATAAATATTTCAACTCAGCAGTTGCTGCAGGCTCAAAAGGTTGTAGAGTGAGTTTCTCCAACACAAAATTGAGATCCCAAGCAGGAGTAGGAGCTCTACGTGGGGGTCTTATATTCTTTGCCCCTCTAAGGAATTGCTTAAACAAAGGATGAGAAAATAATGGTGGGTCACAGTCATAGTAAGCAGAAATTGCTGCAGCATGAACCTTTATAGAGGAGAAGGACAAACCTTTGTCCAATAACTCAGTAAGGTATTGAAGAGCAACACTTAAATTAGGCTTAGAAACATCAAAGTCCTTTGCTGTACTCCAAAATAAAAATCTCCTCCATTTATCTGCGTAAACTTTCCTTGTACTAGGCCTTCTGGCCTCCAAAATAACATTCAAAACTTGTTGTGGAAGCTGAGATCCGTCAGGGTTTAAAACAGAATATGCCAGGCTGTTAGATGTAGAGAGTGAAGTTTGACATTGAGTAAATGACTGTCCTCCTGAGACAGCAGGTGAGGAATCGAAGGCAAAGGCCATGGAGGCTCCCATACCAGACTTCTCAGTAATGGGTACCAGTGCTGTCGAGGCCAATCCGGAGCTATTAAAATCATGGTTGGCTTGTCCTGTCTGACCTTCAGGAGTACCTTTGGGAGGAGAGGCAGAGGTGGAAAGGCATACACGTGAAGATTGCTCCAATTGAATGAAAGAGCATCCACTTTCCAAGCTGTGGGATGAAACCTTTTTGTGCAAAACTTTGGCAGCTGGTAATTTAGTGGAGAAGCGAACAGATCTATGTCTGGAGTTCCCCATAACACTGTCAATTTCTGAAATACATGAGGATCCAATTTCCACTCGTGGGGATCCATAATCTGTCTGCTCAACACATCTGCTAAGGAGTTCTGTGCTCCTGGCAGAAACCTTGCCTGAAGATTTAGCTGTAAACTGAGAGCAGTCTCCCACAAAATCATTGCTTGTCTGCATAGAGGATATGAATCGTCCCCCTTGCTTGTTGATGTACCACATGACAGTTGTGTTGTCTGTCTGAATCAACACCTGCCCTGGAAGAAGTAAATCCTTGAAAGCTATCAATGCAAATTGGACTGCTAACATCTCCTTCAAGTTGATATGTAAATGTTGAAGTCTGGCAGGCCACGTGTCTTGTACCCATTTTCCATTTAGATGAGCTCCCCAAGCTTTGTCTGAGGCATCTGTCGTTAGAATCTGACTCGCCTCTGGTCGGGTCACAGAGAGTCCCTTGTTTAGGTGACATTCCTGAGCCCACCACAAAAATTCCTTTTGAATGCAAGGTATTATCTGAATGACAGTGTCCATATCTTGGCAGTGCTGCGTCCATACATTTTTGAGATACCATTGTAGCTTCCTCATATGCAGTTTGGCATTGGGAAGTATCAGAATACAAGATGCCATGAACCCCAAGGCTTGAAGGACTGTCCTTGCAGTCAGCCTGGACTGACGAGACAATTGGTGGAAGTAAAGAGAAAGATTCTTTTGTTTGTCCGGGGTCAAAAGGCCATCTGGGATGCTGTATTCAGTCTCACACCCAGAAAGCACATGTCCTGAGAGGGTACTAGACTGGACTTTATTTCGTTCACAGAATACCCCAGGCATCTTAACACTGCCATCACATACTGTAAATGATGAAGAAGTTCGTCCTTTCCTTGGGCCAGAATCAGGCAATCGTCCAAATAAGGATAGATTTGTATTCCTCTTAGCCTGAAGAAAGCTACCACTGGAGCCAGAACCTTCGTGAACACTCTGGGCGCAGTAGATAAGCCAAAGGGCAATGCAGAGAACTGATAATGAAAAGTCCCAGCCCGAAAACGCAGATACTTCCTGCAACTGGGCCTGATAGGAACATGAAGGTAAGCCTCCTTGAGATCCAGAGTCACCATCCAGTGATCTTTGCCCAGCAGAGGTAACAGCTGTTGTAACGTCAACATTTTGAACTTTGGAATGTCCAGATATGTGTTGAGGATAGATAAATCCAAAATTGGTCTCCATGTGTTCCCTTTCTTTGGTACTAGGAACAGGAGAGAATAAAATCCTAGGCCCACTTCTGGCAGAGGGACCGGTTGTATGGCCCCTATTTGAAGTAGTAGAGAAATTTGTTTGTGAGCCTCTAGTCTTTGCTGAGGAGGAACGTCTGGCATGCCTTTGAAAGGAGGCAAGGTATGGAAATAAAACTTGTAACCTTGGTGTATGATATCCAATACCCATTTGTCTTGGGTAATCAAAATCCAATTTTCCTTGAAAAGTGCCAACCTTCCTCCCAAAGGTGCTGCCAGGCAAGAAGGATCTGGCAGCTGAAAAAGTAGGTCATTGGGCCTGTTTACGAAAGGACTGGCCCCTGCCCTCACCCGAAGATTGTGCAGGTGAACTCCCTGTTCTAGGTCCAAAAGAACTCTGAGCTCTGCCCCTACCACGTCTAGATCTACCCCTAGACTGAGAATCATAAGAAGGATACGTCCACCCCTTAGCAGGCCAATTCCTACTAAACTTCGGAGGCTGAACTTGCAAAAAATCTTTAACAGCCTGCATAGACTTAGCCTTGTCTTCCATTTTCTTCAAGACTGATTCCACAGGTGAACCAAACAACACATCAGACTGCAAAGGAGCATCCAAAATCCTTGTCTTAACATGGTCAGATAAATTCTGATCCTTCAGCCAGGCGTGCCTGCGAAGAACTGAACCAGTGGCAGCCACCCTAGACGAGGCCTGCACAGCATCAAAACCACATTGTAAAGAATGCTTACCCACCTGTTCAGAGACATGCACCAAATCTTGTAATTCTTTACACTCAATGCCTTCCGCCAGAGCATCCACCTTAGACTTCAATTGAGAAAGAAGAAAGTTTTGATATTTCAACATATGAAACTGGCAATTCAAAGCCCTCATAGCTAAGGTAGAAGATGTATAGACCTTCTTTCCCCATCTATCCAAAGCTCTGGCCTCTTTATCTAGAGGAACCAGATTTTTTACAACAGAGGCCTTGACACCCTTAGGTCCCTGACTAATAGTTTCTGGGTCCGCCCTAGGACTCTTATAAAGATATTTATGAGCCTCAGGCACCCTGTAATACCTATCCGGTTTAACAGGCGCAGGAGGCAGAGAATCAGGATTAAGTGAAGCCTCTGAAAACACATCTTCCACAACATCCAGAACAGGGGGTATAGCTAAGGGCCTATGTTGAGGTAAAAGTAAAAATTCCCTAAGCCTTTTCCGTGAATCAGAGAAGTCCTGACCTTCCCACTTAAAATGTTCCCTCATAGAATGAAGTGTCTCTGAAAAAGAAAAATCCTCTGGAGGAGAAGCAGAAGGAGTGGAATCATCTGCATCAGAATCAGAATAAGGAGAGTACTCCTGCAAGTCTTCAGCCGAAGACTCTGAAACATCCGAAGCCTGCTCAAAGCTTCCCAACTCTGGCTCCACCCTAGGCCTCTTATCAGGAGGGGGCAAAGAACCTCTAATCAGAGTAATCAAATCTTCTGCCATTTTAAGCATGTGCTTCTTAGGCACAGACCCTGCAGAACTAGGAGTGACACCAACAGAAGCTAAACCTGGCCTGCCTCTGGTAGAAGCCTTGGAAACAGAGGGAGAGGGCCTAACCACCCTAGGAAGGGAGGGGAGTACAGTAACCTGAGAAGCCCCTTCAGCCTGACCTGCCTCTTGAGAGGCCACATCCTGCAAAATCAAAGTCTCCCCCTGAGACTCCAGAGAAGTCTCCGTCGGAACCACTGGTTCCACTGAAGCCCCTAAAGAACCGGCGTCCGGAACGGACGACTCCTCTTGCCTGGGTTTAACTGTTTTGTCTTTGCGCTTCTTCGTAGAAGCGGGCGCCGGAGAATCCGACGGCATATTATAATTGCACCGCTTACCGAAGACCAGCCTAGCACAATCTAATCTTCGCTTAATAGTGCGCTTATTGAACCTAGCACAAAAGCGACACCCAACTACGTCGTGCTCAGGCCCCAAACAAGGAATGCACAAAGAATGATAATCCCTATGCGGTATCTGTTTCCCACAAGAAATACAGTTATTCACTTTTTCTGACATCCGGTAATACACTGAGGCAAGAAAAAACCAAAATATTCCCAACGGGTACTTAGCCAACTTGGATTCGGTCTGAAACTCCGAACTCGAAAAATTTCAGAACGCCGAACGGCACTTGCAACGCTGCTTCTGCATCGGACCATGCGGCAAAAAAGACTGAGGATATGACGTCGGTCATGCGCTTTTGTACCCTGACGTCCTGATGTCAGTTTTAAGCGCCTTGACCGACGTCAGCCTAATACTTTGGTATTCGGGCCGACCGAGGACAGCGGACTACCCATATGTAAGGACTGCAGCAATGTGAGATGAAGAACATCTCTCTTCTCAGAATGTGAGCTGGTCACCTGAGGGGAAAAAAATGGAAGCTGCTATCCAAGAATCATTTCCCATTCATTATACTTGGAGACTTCAGAAAATGAAGAATTTATTTTTCTCTTACTAGTAATACTACAATGAGAGGGGTCAAGAATCTGAACTAAGCCTTGAGCTAAGCCAGATAAGTTATTCCTGTCTAAAGTAATTGAGATGGGGGAAGATAAATGTTTAACTTTCTACTTTGTAACAGCAATTCCCACAGAAGCAGACTGACTCCTGTCTGGTAAATCAACCCAGGGGATACGCATTCCAATCTGGCCAGGCAGAGAGGTATTCTACAGTCCTTCCTTCGAGACCAACAAGAGTGGTTCTCCCACGCCTGCCAAGGATACTTCAGCAGTCCATAGTGGCTGAAGGGACTATACCATAAAAACAAGGTAGAAGATGAATGGTTTGAGAAACCAGAAAAGGTCATTGAAGAGTTTCTTATCTAAGGCTGAGGCAAATCTGAAGCCTGATGAAGGGGCAAAGATTGTCTGGAAATGCTGTCCTTTTTGTAGCTGGAAGAAAGAACCACAGAACCAGTCAGTTGTTCCATGGTAAAGTCAAAAATGAAGTCTGACACTTGTGTAACACAACAGTCTGTAAAAGAGGTAAGTAATAAAAAAGTACAGTTATCCACTAAAATGTACTGTGAAAAGCACAGCATATACTAATCCTATCCCTTAACAGTAATTCAACAAAAGTTGCACCAGAAAAACAAAAATACACTTTAAAGAACGTTTTACACAAAAATAAAAGGTAGCACTTCACAGTTGAGATACTTAAAAGTCATGTGACAGTCCAACAAACAACAATTTCCTTGCTTAAATGAACTTCTTTCACAGAAAAAGTTAAGTTTCTATTATAAAATTAAAACATGGAACCCCCCCCTCCCAAAGCAAACTTACCTACCAAGCGATGGAGAAACACTAGCCAACTGTCAATGGCTGCAGGAGGAGTGTTCTTCAGCAGCAGGAAAACTCTGAATGGCTTGGTACCCACACTGTTGGTTTTCTACAGCTCTGCTTAAACTGACAACAGTCTGGTCACACAGAATGGGTCCTTAAGCTCTGAAAGCTGACAATCTGTTAGACCCTGTGCAGGATATAACCCACATTCCTTAGGCTACTGCATCAGTGATCAAGTGAATACCATAACTTATTTCAATTTTAAATAACTCAATTTCAATTTAGGTTATCAAGGCATGATTTAAATCTAATCTTTGGATATCACAGTGAGGTTACACAGGCTATGTTGGGGGGTGTAGTTTATGAATCAATTGTAGCCAGGAATCATTCCCACCTTGCTATGTAATCTACACATAGGACAAATGTTAAAGTCTACTTGTACTGTAAAGTAGGAAACTCTGTACCAGTAATGTAAGGGTTGACAGCATTGATATTTTTAAAAGGTCCTTGGGATGAATGTGTTAGAGTAGTAGTATATGATCCAGATTCTAGTGGTACAGAGTCTTAGATGGCTCTCCTGGGCTTAGAGTTTGTATGAATACACTGAACGCTGAACATTTAATTCCATAAATGTTTCAAAAGTGGTGTGCAGCCACTTAAAATGCAAATGAATGAATTCAGTGGTGGGAAATAGAGGACAGAGGCATGAAAGATCATAGGTAGGAAGGGATACAAAAGCAGCATGGGAAAGTTTTAGTCACCATGAAGAGCATGTATACCCTAGTCCTAAAGCTTGTCAGACATTTATCTTTGTTGTTTTACTTGTAATCTATTGTATTTATTACAATAAAGCACCTTTAATGACAACAATGCAGTTTTAAAACTTACTCTTGAAGGCACAAACTTAAGACCTGTATAACTCTGCTTGTCTGTCCTCGTACTCACATTACGTCTCCAAAATCTGGAATTCTATCCCTACCACAAACAGTCGACAAACCGATCTAACACACTTCTAAAATATTTTAAAAACACTTGGTTCTGCTGTTGTACCTCCCCGGGCTAGACAACCCTGGCCGTTACATATGTACTTTACCCCTATATACCTCACCAAAACAAATTCTTAATTTGAATTTCCTACTATCTTCTACCCCTTTCATTCTACTGCCACTTCTACCATCTCTACTTACAAAGTGACAAGCTTTTTCTCATGGATAATACAGACTCATTCTCGGTACCTTCTACATTTACATCAACTTCACTGCAACTATCTTTTTCTCTGTATTACCTAACAAATTTACGTATTATTCACCTTTTTTTGCCTGCTCTCTGCTTTATACTCTCATTTCCCACACCTCCTCTTATTTCTCCTACCCATAAATGTAAAATTGAGTTTACTTTCATAATTCTGACAGCCACATCCCTGAAACAGCTTCCACGAACTGCAAACTGTGACTTCTCAAAACTGCGAATGCCAATCTTCTGAATAACAAAATCTTTCTCCCTTTTTGACCCATGGTAGCACTTATTTCAGCTATGGAGCAGTCGGAAAGGTCGACATTCGTTGTTTTTTCAAAATTTAGAAAAGTCAGTGGGACCGAATTTGCGGAAACGGTTCACATATCTGCACATTTGTAGGATGTGCTTTTGACAACATGAAGGTAAACTGTAAAATTGTAATTTGACATTTTAAACCAGAGTGTATATGCCAATTCGTCTTAACAGGTAATGACTCTACTTTACTGATTGCAGGTTTTTTTTTCTATAACTGCCTTTCAGTTATTGTACTATCACACTGTAATTTTTAAATTTGTTCTCTCTTGAAAAAAATTGACTTTTTTGTTAAATGAGCTTTTTTCTCTCCAGGACTCAAAAGAAAATGTTTGTACACAGGAATATCTCTCAACTTCTTAGCACAAAAAATCTAGACAAAGTCAAAAATAATTGGAGGCAAAAGTCCAAAAATAGGTACAAATTTAAATATTGCTCTCATAATCTTAAAAAAAAACCCTACTAGAATAAAAAAGGTTGTGTATTACTGTGCATTTTCTAAAGGATATGAAGTGTGACACTCAAATGTCTGTCATTATTTAGTAAATTCAATCCTCGCTAATTTGCCAGAAAACCATAAAATTTGGGGGGAGCAGACCAAAAATATGATGCAAAAAATCTAGACAATTGAGAGGTTTGCACTGAATGCTAACTTTTAAACAATGCAAAATATAACACAGGTGAGCATCATGGTGTCGCATGACACTGCCTCATTCTTAACTATACATAAATAGTCTACTGAATTCCAAGATGATTAAATTAATTTTAAAGCAGTATATTAGAAAAATCCACAAGTCCTGTTGAGATTCACTATTACTCATCATGGTAATAGGTCAATATTTCATACACTATCACTCTGTAATAGTTTTCACATTAATGCTGGATGCAGTATTCTTCTGAAAAATTGTACTACCATTCTAAGCCATCATTCTAAACTGCTTATAACGCAACAAATTAAGCTTAAAAGCCTGAATTTTTCTAAGTTATCATACATGGTGGCCCCAACATTCGTTTCTATACAGGAAAAGGCTGCAGCAAGTGTATTATGCACAGGAGGTCAGTAAGTAAAAGAACAAGTCACTCGGGGTGAAAGACAAATTCAGTGTGATCATTATAGACCTAAAGAAACCCCTCATATGAAGTTTTTCAATGTTCAAATGAGATTTCAGTAATAGCAATTGTTGCATTCTAGAGAAGGATCCTGACTGACTAGAACACTGAAAAATATCACCAATCCAATCCTAATTTCAAAAAAGTTATGCAAACATACTATTAGTCTGTTCCTGATTTGAGATAACACAGCAGTTTATACATATTTTGAAAAGTAGTGTAATAAAACTCTGTGTTATGAGTTAAGTGCTTGATTCAGCCAGCAGCAAGGGATTACAGGATAAACTGATGTCAACATCTTAGCCAACATATGGCTAATCTTTTCTAAGGAAAAGCCCCTAACATAGCATGTGCAGAATGGCCACGTGCAAACAGTGGCATTAATTGACAACAGAAATGATGCTCTGATCACATGCAGGACATAATCTCACTTGAGCTGGTGGCACAGAATTTGCAGACTGCTGTCTCGGTAATTAATAAATGCCACCATGACAGAGCTTTTTATCAAAACCCTACGAAAAGTAAATCCTTCCCTGTCTACCTGTCTGATTATAGAAACAGCAAGCACTAATGCAAAGAAATTATTTATTCAGGGTCAAGACAGTTAAGTGAGACTAAAAAGCAACACTTGTGAGTACAACTGTTTACATAAGAGTAACACTGCATTTTCCGTGAAGACAACTGCATTATACTTGGCATGCTTATTAAATAATCATCCCTTGTAACTGGTTTACTATTAAAAGGTCGAACGGCACTCCTTCAAACGTCGTATAGTCGACAACGGAAGGTCGAAACTGCTAACCGCGAACTCGGAAAAACAATCTAGGAATGGGTTTCAACATGGGTCGAGGTAGGGGAGATGGTTGTAGTTCAGAATAATACGAACACCTACCTCAACCCATGTTAACACCGTTCCTAGATTGATTTTCTGACTTCGACATTCGACATTTAAGACCTTCCGGTGTCGACTATACGACATTCGAAGGAGTGCCATTCGACCCTTTAATAGTAAACCCTTGTAACTACATATTTTGAAATAACATAACTTCAGTCTCTTATCAGTTAATAAAATTAAAGCAACATAAAAGTGAGAAAATAACAAAAAAAAACTTGACAGCCATGTAAAGATGGCAAATAAATGTCTGTCTGTATACAAATAACTACTGCACATAACTGGGCAGTTTGTATCCCCAGGACACCTCTGAAAAGGTACTATCTTGCTCAGCTGTATTTTCCTGGTCATCAAATGGAAATAAGCAAACAAATAAGTAAATTAAAATACTAATTGTAAAGGTTTTATCTGTATTATGCTATGCTATGTAGAGGACAACAAATAACCAAGTAATGCTGGTTTGATGAAGGCACATTAGTGCTTAATACCGAGCTACATTGTGCTTTCTTAAAGAGAAAAACACCACAGCACCAAAAAACAGAGTACAAAATGTAAAGGACCATCATTTGCACATAATTTAGTTAATATTCATCAGGAAAAAGCAAGTAGTCACTAAAATCTGGAAAGATCAGAAGCCATAACATGTCCCTCAAGGATGGTAGGCATGGCCAGCATTTACTTACAGAAAAATATGCAGATACTTTTTACAGAAAGGTATTGGGACTGTACCTCCAAATTCTCTGATAACACAAGGGAGAATTCAGCTTAGCAAGCAGATGACAGTCAGGGCCACAATAAACTAGACAAATGTGGAAGACTTAAAAAATGTGAAAAAGTTAAAAGGTCACAAAGTTTTGGCAGTCATATGACTTGGTGGCATGCCCCCTGAGCTACATTACTAGATGTCAAATTGGACAGGCTCACCAAGCTTCCATATGCCTAAAGCTACTCTCCCACACCTCCAATGTCACAGGAGTTACTACTACTTGCTAATAGGCACATATTACTCACTGTTTGAACTAGCTGCCTTTTTCTAGGTCAAAGGTTATGAAACATCTATGCAGAAATAGAATTCTGACTTTGAAGGAATGCCTAAGTAATTTTTAAATTAGTCATGCACTTTATGAAAATGGAATCCACAGCAACAGTATGCATGTGGTTAAGCAATTCAAATACCCTAATTAGGTCATCAAAGCCAGAATTTCTAAAGTCATGCCTCTCAACTGTCCAGATTTTCACAAAATGTCCAGATTCTTGCCTCATATTTCTTTTGTGTGTTCCTCTAAAAAAATAAGTTATGTACTCAACATAACGTTCCTTCCGAGTTGTTGCTCTTCATTTGTCTTCAACCTGTGGATACTGGGATCAAACTCGGCCGCTTTTCCAGCATCTGATCCGAGCTCCTCCCCTACCCATAATGCCTCTGTCGCCCTCCTCCCTTCAGATCAGGTTTGCTGCCCATCCCAGTATCCCAATCTTATCTAAATTCACATCTCATGGGAAGGATCTCCCTAATCAAGCAGAGGAGACCAAAGGCATACTGATATGGTGACCATTCCTCATTTATCCAGACCACCACTCAACCTATACAAGGCAGGGTGAAGAAGGGAGGGATGGTTGAAGACAAATGAAGAGCAACAACTCAGATGGAATGTTATTGTAAGTACATAACTTCTTTATCTAAAGTTGTTGTCTTCATTTGCTCTTCAACCTGTGGGACAGAGTCCCCCAAGCTACAAAACACCTGGGAGGACCTCATGGAAGGATATTCCAGAACATGACAGAGCCAAAGGATGCCCTGTTCCTGGATAAAATTGTCCAACTTGTAATGCGAGATGAAAGTGTGTGAAGAAGTCCAAGTAGCTGCCAAAGAATAATCATCTAGAGAAACTCTAGACCAGAAGGCAGCTGAAGTAGCCATAGATCTGGGGGAATGTGCCTTAACCTGACTTGGTGGAGTTAAACTTCCAGCCGAGTACGCCAGGGAAATGCACTGGGAAATCCAATGGTCAATGGTAACCTTCGATACTGGTTTCCCTAAAAAGGACTTAGAACAGGAGATAAAAAGTTGGTCAGACTTACGAAATGACTTTGTCCTATGCAGGTAAAAACGTAGTTGTCTGTGCATATCTAACAAGTGGTACTCTCTCATTTGAAAATTTGGAAACAAAACTGGAAGATTATTCACTTGATTAATGTTGATTTCTGAAGTTACTTTAGAAAGAAAGGATGGATTAGTACGCAGTGACAGTCTTTATGAAATACCAAATAGGGGGGCTTGACCAATAATGCTTGAAGCTCCAAGACCCTTTTGGCAGATGTAATAGCAACCAAGAAATCTGTCTTCCAGGACAACTATAAGTCCACTGTGGCTGCAGGTTCAAAGGGGGAAAGAGATCAACCCTTGCAGAACTAGTGTGACATCCCAAGGAGGCACTGAGTCCTTAACCAGTGGCAGACATAAGAAGGTGCCTTTCAAAAAGGCTTTACAAAGCTTAGGAGAAGTTAGGGAAGCCATGTTGTCGCCTATGTGAAAGTTAGCTATAGCTGCCAGCTGGACCTTGATCATAGAAGAACTGGCACCTTGCTGAAAAATACTTGCTAAATAAAAATCTAAAACTGCCTGAAATGGAGCAGTGAATGGGTCCAGGTCACGTTCAGAGGCCCAGATAGAAAAACGTTTCCACTTACTACAATAGACCTTCCTAGAAGAAGATTTGTGAGCCGCTACCAAAATTCTTTTGACTGGTGGGGATAACCTGGGAATCCTGACTATCATGGGAACTGGAGCAGCCAAGCAGTGAGCTTCAGTCTGACCAGGTCTGGATGGGTAATCCTTGAGGGATGGGAGATGAGATCCGGAATTGGATTTAATGTCCAAGGGTGAACACACAACCTGAGACCACAGAGAGGGGGAACCATACTTGGCGTGGCCAGAATGGGGCAAATGAGGATGACAGAACTCCCCAGCCTGCGAGCTTTCTGAAGAAATTTCGGTATGAGGAGCAGAGGAAGATATGCATACAGAAGACTGGAGGGACAAGCATGAACCAGAGCATCTCTGGAGGCTTCTCCCGGTGGGGGGTTCAGAGAGAAAAACTCACTGCACTTCACATTGGAAGAAGAGGCAAAGAGATCACAGCAAGGCTGGCCCCACTTGAGAAAGATCTGAAGGATTCAGAGACCACTTGTAAGGCATCAGGATAGACCTGCTGAGCCTTTCAGCTAGAATGTTGGACCTCCATGGCATGTGCATTACCAACCAGAAATCGGCCGGTGGAGATCGCCCATGCCTACACTCTCGTGGCCTCTCAATACAGAGGATAAGATCTGATTCCCCCCTGCATGCTGATTTACCACACCACAGACATGTCTGTCTGGATAGCAATTGTCCCCAGGGAAGATGGGCATGAAGAGCTTGCAATACTAGGAGCACCGTTCTCATTTCCAGGACGCTGATATGCAATTGGGTCTCGTAGGAGGACCACGTACCTTGGACTGTACTTCCCAAGCTGTGCCCCCCCGCCCTAGCAGGAAGGCATCAGTGGTCACTGTGGCCAAAGGGGTAGGCGAAAGAAAGGGACGACCCTGGAGGAGATCCAGGGACAGATCCACTACAAGAGAGAGAGTCCCTGCACACCAGAGATACTCAAATGGGGTGAGATATTGGAAGATTTAGGCTGGACCATTGAACCGCCAGGGTCAACTGAAGTACCTGCATTTGTAGTTGAGCCAAGGCTACAAGAGTGATGATGGCCATAATGGACTCCAACGCCAATGCCCATACCACCAATTCTGCCATCGGCAACTGAGCTTGAAGGATACAGTGGAAATGTAGTCTGAGGGACTGGATCCTCTCTGAGGTTAGGAAGAACTTGGTTTGAATCATGTCCAACTGGGCTCCAATGAAATCTAGCACCTGAACCGGAGACAGTAGGGATTTGTTGAGTCTGATGGTTATGCCCAACTGATGGGCTGAGTATAGTAGGGAATCCCTTGCTTGGCATAGTTGATGCCTGGTAGGGGCAGTATTCCAAGTAGGGGAAGACGTGAAATCCCTGTAGACTCAGGTGAGCCGCTATCACTGCCATTGCTTTGGTAAACACCCTGGGGGCTGTGGTGAGACCAAAGGGAAGCACTCTGAACTGATAAAGACTGGCCCCTAGCTGAAAGCCGAAAAACCTTTGAGAGCACCTGTCCATCTTGATGTGGTAGTACGTGTCATGAAGGTAAACTGAGCACATCCAATAGTTCTCCTGCAGAAAGGGCAGGATAGAGTGAAGAGTGACCATCTGGAATTTTGTCTTGGCAACTGACAGATTTAGAGTGGAAAGATCCAGAATGGGTCTTAATTCCCCAATCGTCTTTGGCACCAAAAAGACTCTGGAATAAATACCTAATCTGGTCTGGTCTGCGAGATAGGTTGGATGACTCGCTTTTCTAGCAGCTTTGCAATTTCCAGCAATGCATCCTTCCCTTTGCAAGGGTGAAATGTCCGGGAGGTGCTTGGGCAAAAGGGGTGACTGGTTGAAATGGATAGAATAGCATGATCTGTAACACCAAACAATCATTTGTAAGAGACACTCAGGCTGTTGGGTGTAGAGAGAGGTGTCCCACAACATCCTCCAGTGGTGAGCAGCCGGGCAACCCTTCAGGGTTGCTGAGGGGGTCTGTCCGAGAAAGGCTCTTGAGACCCCTGATTCCTCGAACCCCCTATGCCTCAGGGGGAGCCGGTGTCTATCGAATCCTCATCTGCCTCTAGGGGAAGATGAGTCCTGCTGAGCATCCTGGGTGTAGCTATGAGACTTTCGGAACCACATCTTCTTTGTCCCCCACTGATTCCTTGAAAAGGATCACTGAGGGTGGAGAAGTAGATCCCGATGGCAGAGTCTTTCCGTCCTTTTCGCTCTGGACGACAGTATCACATACAGACTTTCCAAAGAGAGTGGAATCGTCATACGGGGCATTGGTAAAGGACGCCTTAAAGGGTTGCAAGAATCCAGAGTCCGAGACAGGTGTAACACCTGATGGCAATGCCTGTACCAGCAGGTCTAACGGCACCCTCAGTGGCATGAGACAGAAGCCGCATAGAGGTGATAGCAATCGACGTGAGGGTGGCCATACGAGAAGAGAAAACCTTCTGGTCCTCCTCCGTCATGGACCCTGGGGTAGACCCAACAATTTCCTTGACAAAAGTCTCACTGGAGTCTAATCACGTGTACCATATAATTCAGTGCACGTACCGAAAACGTGGCTGAAATGTACACCCGCTTCTCAAAGCGATCCATCCTCTTGGTCTCTCAGTCTGGTGGATGAACTATGGAGCTCTCCTGCATGAGCTCCCTCTTAGTGTCAGTACCACTACCATGGCATCTATGAGGGATCCCTTGGTCTAATGGGTCCTGTCTCTGGGAGCACTAAAAACCTTATCAGGGCATTTGGGGATCAGCTCCAACATGTCTGATTCCTTCCATGCCCGAGATGTAATTAGAGCCACCACTGGATCCATGGGAGGGGACACCCAGGATGTAGAGGGTCCTGTGCCAAATGCCTCCAGGAACACTGATTCATCCAAGTTGGGTTTCTGAGCAGACCACCCCCCTTGTTGACGAAGGATCTCCATGTCTTCTTCAAAGGAGACATCCTTGGGGGGGGGTGACAGGGGGGAAACCCTCCCCTTCCTCCATATCGGTGTCCTCCATGAGGGACTTCGGTGGTGAGTCAATGTGCCTCCTTTTCCACATATGTTTTTGATGTACCTCCTCAGGGGGAGTTTCTGGGGAAGACTCGAAAATGTCTGTGTGCTCCAGTGAGGTAGCAGGATGGCAGAATCCATACCAGAAACAGAGGGAGGCAGGACAGAGTCCAAAGACAAGATGGTCAAAGGTCTCGATGGGATCGAGAGAACCCTCTCCACCATGTCAAAGGCAGAGGGGAGTGGACTGTCTGAGAAGGAAGTACAGTCAGATCCAGCACCCTCTGGATCAATGAGGTAGTTGTAGCTGAATCTCTAGGAGCTGAGACTCCGAATGGAAGGCTCTGCTCCAAAAGGCTTGGAGCAGAGACCCTCAAGTTAATGGCCGGCGTCGAGATACAAGGTACTGTCAGCACTGACACCTTGATGCCAAGAGACCTTGGATCCAAAGGCTCCAAAACCAGGTATAGGATCGGAGATGGAATAATTGGCAGGAACGCGGACTGCATGTTCCCTGCTCCAGAGGGAGAGGGGGCAGGCAAGACTCCCATCTGTATCTGAGTGCAGATAAATTTCCATATCATCCTGTCCACCTCTGCTTCAAAAAGGCTGCGGGTGGACAGAGACTAAGAAGCCACTGACACTGGTCCGGAGAATCGATGGGGAGAAGCCGGGGCCAATGAACAGACCCAAAGCTCCTCTGGCTCTGGGGAGAAACAAAGGGAATGGAGCTGGGGAGACTCTGGTTGCGGGGCCGACAGAACCTTGGCTGGGGGAACGGCGGAGGCTGAGCGATCATGGGATTGCTTCCTCAGCCTGTCCCGGTGTCTATGCTTGTCCCCATCCCTTTTGGTTGGAATTTGAGTCCCAGAGGCCAGGGCGGGACCGAAGGAGAAGTAGTCAAGGTAGAAGAGGCCTGTGCCCCGGAGGTAGGGGGGAGGAGGCCTTTGACAATTAGCTTGTTCCTCCTGTCCATCAATGTGCGGGGGTTGAAGCCCACACATATGGAACAGGAGGACTCGAGGTGGGAAACCCCTATACATACTACACACAGTGTGTGGCCATCAGCTGGGGAGAGCTTATGGCCACACTTTGTGCACTTTCTGAAGCCTGGTTTGGGATTCTCCAACATAGTTGCATGGACCAGGGCGGCCACGGTGGTGCAGCGGTTAGTGTTGCCGCCTCACAGCAAGACGTTCTCTGGTTCGATCCTCGGCTGGGGTGCCTTCTGTGCGGAGTCTGCATGTCCTCCCTGTGGTCATGTGGGTTTCCTCCCGGTGCTCTGGTTTCCTCCCACATCCCAAAGACCTGCTGTAGGTGGATTGGACACACTAAATTGGCCCTAGGTGTGAGTGCGTGCGTGTGTGTGCCTTCTGTGTAAGGTTTGGTGCCAGGCTGGCAACTCGACACCGTAAAACTCCACTGCCAATCATGAGCGGACAGTGATCCGAAGTGGCAACTCCTAACCGGGAAAAGCCAAAAGAAGAAGAAGTTGTTGCATTAAGGAGGCCAAACCAGAACTAAGCTTACATACACACACACACACTAGACAGAAGAGGAGTAAGAAAAAGAATGTTTTTGTTGGGGGGGGGGGTTCTTTGAAACAGTGCAGGGTAGGGAAAAGATAGGAAGGAAGAAATTTAAGTAAAAGTGGGGTAGAAAAAACACAAAAAGCTAATCACTTACCCGAGGGAAGTTCAGAGCAGCGGATCACTATGTTCACTGTTAGCTTGGCAAACGAGATCTGAAGGAAGGGGGGAGACATGAGCATTATGGGTAGGGGAGGAGCTTGGAGCTCAGATCAGACGCTGGAAAAGCAGCCGAGTTGGATCTGAGTACCAGCAGGTTGAAGAGCAAATGAAGACCACCTCAGATTTTGTTTCTTCACTTTGATGTTCACATCTCACATACCATAAAACTAGTACACAAAAAACTAGGCTCCCTATACAGGCATACGTCCTCTCTCTCACAAAAATCAAGAGTCACTCTTGCACAAATCTACCTCCTCTCAACTCTATTATACGCAGCACCAATCTTTACCCAAATCAGACAGTGTGACCTAGACAAACTAGAATCATGTTACAATAACATAGCCAAGTTTGCTACTAACTATTATAGAACCCATCACTGTGCTGCATTAAAAGAAATAAAATGGCTTGAGCTACCACAGCTACTTAACTATCACCAGCTGGGCACAGCCTACAATATTCTCAAATATCCTGAAAAAAACCCCTCATTATCCAACCTACTTACTATCTATACTGCAAACCGGAACATAAGATCCAGTGAAAAACTCTCCTCTCCATCAACAAGGCTAACAATAATGCAGGGAAAGCACTCTACTCCCACACCATTGCCAGAAATTGGAACTCTCTTCCCCTATCCGTGTCCACTGCCCCCTCCACATCCATATTCAAAAACTCCCTCAAATCGCACCTTCTTAGTACCTGGTTATGCCCTTGTATCACATATAACCCTACCCATACTACTATTAACTCCCCAAATTCCTCTCTGATCACATGCTGGAGCTCTGATCCCCTGTAGGCTTGGTCATCTGAAAGGGTACTTTTAACTGTAGAATCTTACTTGATATATTTTCTTCTCTTACCAATGTATAACTGACATTATCTTTTTACCTATGTTCTATATCTTCTTTTACCTGGAGTGTTTTTCTTAATTTCTTGTTATATTACTATGCTCAGCATACATGATGTAACCTGTTTTGTATATTATGCTGGATGTACTGTATTTGTATAACTTGATGTTGGAGCTTTTCTCCCTGGGCCTCTGCTGAAAATGGACCTGGTCCAGTCGGAATTTCACGGTTAACAAATGAAAAATAAATAAATTCTGTGGTTCAGTGGCAAATCACTGAGGTCTGAAGTCACTAATTAATGACAAATATTTGAGTTTCAGACTTCACATCCTTCGGAAACTGTATGCTAACATGAATATTATTATTCTATCAACTTTCTAAGCTTAAAAGAGCAATATAAATCTGTCCCTATTTGCCCCCCTCCCTTATTTTAGGCATTGTCCAAATTTTGCATGGTAAGAAGCTGAGACGTGTGTCGAAACCACCCCCCCTTGTCCACACCACTGAGCCCAATGCCCTTTGGAAAACAGTCATCATAGTAATCTGTCTGACTAAAATCCTTGCTGGCTATGGACCATAACAGTAGGGGGTTAATGCTCCCCAAACCTGGCTGACTTCTGCCAAATGCACCAGAAGGGATACTAGACTAAAGTAGGAGTAAGACATGACCTGGAAGCCTTGAGAATTGGAACTGCTATAACTTTTATCCATACTTCATATGTTCATGCTTAAAATGCTACATAGAAGCAAACCAGAGAGACAGACAGACAAGCCATATGGAAATCGAAAAGGGGCAGGACGGTGGCATGAGCCAGAAAAGTAGCCATCAATCAAGTAATAATATTTGAAGGAGCTATACTCGTTACTTTTGACACAAATAATTTGTAACTGTATATTTTATCCCTTTAATAGGTTTTACTCCATTCTCTTTCACAGCCTCTGTGGAATGTGAATAGTACAGACTGACAAGAGAAAGGGATACAAAGCTTTGTTGGAAAATATTTCAGTCTGGCGTGACCTTTGTTCAATATTCTGCAGTTTTCTGAAAAAACCAAAGTAAAGCCTCTCTCCTCAAAAGAAGTGTCGTTGCATGTTTTTTCAGACAGTGAGTAAGTGGAGTGTTTGTGACTGCACGCACATGTAACTAATAGCCAAAACAGATATTTTGATTACAAAGAATACCACACATTTTTGATAAACGAAAGCCATACAAAAGCTGATAGAAGTCAAAAACTATGAGACCCATTACAGATTTGAAAAAGAAAAAGAAATCTGCCAGTCATACTCACTTATAATGATGAACTAAGAGCACAGGGTAATGGAATCATGACAGAGGTTTAGATAAACAAACACTTCTAAGTTAAGAAGTTAACAAGGCTTACACCATAATGCATCAGTGTTGGGCAGTGTTAAAAACACTTTTGTGGCAAAAAAAAAATCATTTCAACTTCTTAACTACAGCATTATAATAATTTGAAACATTTCTATTTTTTCTCACTAAATGCACTTGCTCATGACATAATATAAACTGTATATGACTATCTGCATTACTACTACTGGTTTAACTGAATTTTTTGGCCCTGTACCATGCCAGCAATCAGTCACTTGAACCATACCACTCAACCTGTATGAGCAGGAAATCTGGACAAAGTCACATAAGGAAAAACTGGGACAAAGGCCCAAAATAGGGTCAATTTTTAAATACCGCTCTTACAAACTTAGAAAGTTGATAGAATAACAAGTTTTGCATTAGCATGACTTTTTTGAAGGGTATGAAGTAAAATGCAAATGTCTTTTGTTATTTTCTAACTTTAATCTCTGATGATCTGCCGCTAATTTGCCAGAAAAACACAAATTTATGCAAAACAGTCCTAAAATATGGGGCAAAAATCTAGATATTCTGCAAAAATCTGTACAGCTGAGAGGTACTTCTGATCAGTGCTACTAGCATGATAAACAAATTCAATAAATACATTATAGATTGCAGTTGAGCTTGAACAAAGATGTAATCCTATGCTGAAGTCCAACATTACACTCTGACATAGTAACTTTAAATTGCTCAACATTTGGCTTTATAAAATCAGCCCTACAGTGTATTCTGAGAGAATAGGAGAGTCACAGCAAAAAAGAAAAATGCAGGTGACACACAATACTGCATTCTTCACTACAAAAAAGGTGCAATAGGAGATCTATATGAAGCAGCTGCCAGAGTAGATTCCATTGGACAAAGAAATCAACAAGTGAAGTTAACACAAGAAATTATGACGCAATACAATATCAATTGTTTTCCCAGAAGAGCCTCTCTTTTATTTTTGCTACATTTCATTGTTAATTGAGTAAGCCAACTAAGTCTGCCTTTTCAGGTGAAACCCAGGAGCAGTATTTGGTTAAGTGACTAGCTCAAAACTGTAGATTAGGCAAATGGAAGTCAAGGGAATTCAAACATTGCTACAATAAGTTTGCTAATAGCTCATAACCTTAACCATGCAACGAAAGCAAATACACAATACGCTTCCTGAAATGCTGACTGTGTCAGAGGACAGATAGACCCTGTACCTATGCTATAATCACAAGCCAAACCAGCTCTAGATTTTGGCTTGTCTACCTGAATACATTACAAAAGATCCATGTTTTGTGTTTTCTGCACAGCTCTTATGATGCATTAGTGCACTTAGCTTTGTATGGATGTTTCCTTCAGGGTCCTACATGCATCTCGTGTGACTTTTGCTCCTTTTATAAGATGTTGCTGCTGTATCTTTGGAGTTTCCTGACTTTGGCACTGTTTGCACATGTACTGCATAAAAAGAGCTACATAAGTAAAAAACATAAACCAAGTTGCAGAGTATTTCGGTTTGTAGAATTGTACAGTGCAATGGAAAATATGGCTTGACAAAATGCCAGAGTGAAACAGAAAGGGATCGAACAAATATCCTTCTCTCCTCACTAAAAATGCTGTCCTTGAAAAGAGTTGGGCTGTTCCAGACGTGAAAAATTACAAAGCAACATTTTTTAAATACCTAGCAGACAAATTAACTTCAGGATGTTCCTGTGTTAAGTATTTTCATCTAAAAAAAATCAAAAACAGTCAAAATATGGTGAAATTCTAACAGTGGAGAGACAACAAAAACAGAGAAGCAAAATATATTTCTAATACTTTGCAGGTAATTAAGTACTGCTGGTGGCAAACTACAGAAGACGGCACAGATTCCAAATATACATCTGGTTTATACAAGACTGAACAGTTGTGAAACACCCATAAAATACAGCAAACCTAAGCACAGGTCACATGTGGGAATACCACTGGCTGCAAGGCACAAGGACATCATTGTCATGGTTTTAAAATGAGTTGGAGACCAATTAAGGGAGGGATCAAACAAATGACTGTTTTACTTGCTTCAATTTATGAAACATCTGATCACAAAGAAACAGTTATTTTTCTTCTTTTGATCACAAAGAAACTGTCCGTTTTTTTCTTTTGTGGCTTGAGTACAATTAACTAATTTTCCTCCAAGACATCCTACAGATTTATTTGTTCCTCTGTAAGAAATCTCTTTAGACCATTCATTCCCTATGGGGAAGGAGGAGAACGCTGGGAGTGGCATGCTCATTCACAGTTTACCAAGGACTATATATTAAGTCCTAACTACCCCTGCTTGCCTAATAGGCTTTTACCAGGCCTTAACTCTTAAAAGTGTTGTAAAAAATGTATGACATCTCAACATCCTCAGAGCAAGCATGCTGTGTGCACTTATTTGGTCTCTTCCCAACCCACCACTCCCCGTGACAGAGGCGAGTGAGCTCAGGTCCTTCACTCCCCTTCATTCTGGGAGGGGGGGGTCCCCTGAACTGCCGGGGCCAATAATCAAATTACGACAGTAGTTGTAGTCAGAGCCATAAGTCTCAACCTCTTAAGAGGCCAATGTGGAACACATATTCTAGGAAATATGTGACAAGCTGAAAATGTGGAACACCCCTATTTTCATACGGTGCAAAAATGCACAATTTCCATGGGGCCTGGCTGAAAATGGCTTTCTACCAAATATATTAAGTTATGAAAAAGTGTACATTTGTAAAATTCAGTAAGACACACAGTTGTGATTCGAATGCAAAACTTTTATTTTAAAACTTGCAAAACCAACATAACTATGAGACAGCTCTTCTATACAGAATCAAAACTAAAATCAGGTGCTTATTAATACCACTTCCTACATTTACTATATTTTCTAAACAGATCAACTGATTCTACATATGCACTAAGTGCACGAACATATTGCATCCTATCATACTTTAGATGCTGTGGCTTTCTTAGTAGCAATAATGAAAACACAAAAACACAGCCCCAGAACCTGAAAGTTTTAACACAAAACCAAAAATACAAATTAGTCCGAACCAGCTAAGCCAAACTGCATGAACCAAGAGAAAACTGAATAAAATAAAAGGTGTATTGAGCACTTTTGATTGTAGCAAATGACTTCCTCAGAATAAGAAATATAGCAAAAAAAAAAAAAGATCAACCAATAAGAAACACAGAAATGTGATGAGCAATACAAAGTAACTCACCAATAGAAACAATTGCTACAAACTGCTTAGCTCAAAACCAACTTATGCAAAAAACAAATCAATTCCCCTTAATTAATGGTAACAAATCATTTGGAAGGAAATAAACAAGGGTATTAATTTTACTGTATAGTCCAAAAACTGAGGATAAAAAAATACTGGTATATTTTTATCCAGTGATGGGACAGTAAGCAATATAATAGGTGATAAACCAGGTATAGTGTACAAGATGGGAGCCAACATTCAAAAAGAAATTAAAAAGTTAAGGAAACTAATCAACATACTACCAAATGTGGATCATGTAGTCAATGTTGTTACATTTTCGACAATAATAAAGAAATAGTATTAAAAAATATATTCAGGCCAAAAATCAGGTTAATTAAGGGGAATTGTAATACCAAGATGGTTGTTTATATCACTATTTGTCAAGAGTGTTCAAGTTACTACATGGGAAAAACAGAAAGAAGCCTAAAAAAAATGTATATATGAACATATTTATAATATAAGAAAAATGGACCAAAAAAGTGCTTTATTTAAACACATTGAACAGAATGGTCCAAAACATCATTTTAAATTTGCCTTGTTAGATGTCGTCAGAAATGATCCCAGAGGTAGAGATAACAAAAAAACTTTTAAACTATCATGACGTATGGTGGCAGTTATTTACAGATGCCACCACACCTCCGGGCCTTAATGACAGTATTTTATTGAAGGCCATTCTTGAGGTGAACATGTAGTAAATTATATGTTTTAAAAACAACCTGAATTTACTCATTAAGTGACCAGATTCTTCTGTGTTTAGTAGTATATACATTCCATGTGTTAGTATCACACAATATTTTTTGAAATAAAAAAAGTAGTGGTTTAAGCAGTACCATATTCAAATTATATTTTGTAATCATATTGTATATTATTAAACAGGTTGATGGATTGAAACCCGCTGATTTTATAAACATTTTATATATTATATTGTATATTTTATATTTTAAAATCGTAACAATTTAATATTTAAATATTTGAATATTTTCATATTATTAAATACAAGCATTGAAGGTATAATAAGCAATAAAATAACAATGACGGATAGGTTTGTAGAACAATATGTGGATATTTAGTAGTCAGATGACTATTTTAACCATTGTAAATTGTGGTGATACAGTTGTGAAAAATTCAGTATTTAGGTTTAGTTATTAATTGATGCATTTGGACATTAATATTATTCAAAATCTTAGATATACTGTATTTTACATGTTATATTGCATTACATTACTAACAAAGTAGTGCAAAAGATTGAATTGGGTGGTTAATTATAAAAAGTTCAGTGTTGTATTTAGCGTAAGAAGTTAACAACATCAAATACTGTCACTTTAAAAATTTGAATGTTACATTTTAGTTTGGCGCCATGGAAGTTTTAAAAGGCGGACAGTTTAAAATTAAGGTGTTCTGAAGAAACCCATAAGTTATGGGTGAAAGCGCTAAACCGTTTTAATAAGTCCACAGTTATTCAATTGTTTGTCTATTCATTGTTTTTATGGAGTGCGCCTTCAAGTGTTTTGTTTGTTTAATCTCGGACATGAACTTGTAGAGGTTTGTTCAGCAATTTTAGAGTATTTTGCTAATAAACTAGTAATTTTTATTCGGAGCTGGTGTGCTGTTTAGAACGCATATGTGGAGTATGTATCGGCAATAAGCTGTTTGGAACAACTACGAGTTTTATGACAGCACATTACAGTGGACTGTCAATTTTCGCTGCAAGTATTTGTTCAACTTTTTACTGCTATTATTCGTTTGGCTTTACAACGGAAGTTGTGACTGTGATTAGAGTTTTGTTGAATCACTTATTGTCACTCCGTGGCTATATCATTTTCACTTATTACAACATAACTATTATATTTTGCAATTATACACATATTACTCATATGTATTAACAATATCTATGTTGACATCTTCCATCAGGAAGTGGGGAGAGAGGGAAGAAAAAGGGCCTCACAACCCTCTGTTTAGTTACTAAAGGTTTAGTTATAGAACATAAGTCTGATGTTAATATGCATAATGAGTTTTCCAATGCAGCTCCTATTTGACTTGATGTCATTTAGTTACTAATAGTGTCATTGAATCTGCAGAATGTATGCATCTATAAGAGAACATAGGCATTTTCAAAGGAGTTAAACATTTTTATCAGAACTAATTATTTACTGTATCTAGAGAAGGATAACAGAATTCTAAGTACAACCATTTAACAAGTTCAAAAGGTCAAATTATGTCATCACTGTTATTTCTTCAAGCTGCAGCTTCAAAAACTTGTTAAAAAGTATCTAAATAGGCTCATACACAACAGGAGTTGTCTCTAGTGAAGAATAAAGCATTTTCGGTAGGAAATTCAGATCTTGAAGCTTTTAAAGTTTGCAGAAAGCAGCAAAAAGTGCATGTTATGAACCTCCACAATGAGAACGGTCACAAAGACCACCCAGTTTCCTCACAAAACATTAACATTATGAGAAAAGTAACCCTTTCATATAAAAACAGCTATTTAGAAGTAACAGCTGCCTCAAATCAGAAAATCATATACCCACCAGTTAACCAGGCCAGAAGAGAGAAATAAAAAGGAATAAATATAAGTTATATATGTGTGTGTGTGTGTGTGTGTGTGTGTGTGTATGTATGTATGTATGTGTGTATATATATATATATATATATATATATATATATATATATATATATATATATATGTGTGTGTGTGTGTGTATATATATATATATATATATATATATATATATATATATATATATATATATACACACACACACATATATATATATATATATATACACACACACACATATATATATATATATATATATACACACACACACACACACACACATATATATATAACTTATATTTAGCTATCTATAAAACACCATTAATGTATTGTATTAGTGTTTAAACTTATCGAAACAAAGAGTCTAAAACCTCTAGTTAGAAACACTAATCAGAAACACCTTGTTACCTTCACCACTGACCGACTAGAAAAAATGCACTTTGGTATTAAGTCAAATTATACTATTACTGAAGAATTAGAAGATGTACATCATTTGTAGTTTTTTAAAAGGGAAAAGTATGTACAGTACTTTTACTGGGGAAAAGAGAAAAGGAACACTGGTAACAAAAGAAAAAAAAAAAAAGAAGAGAGAGAGAATGTTATTTAAATACTTAGTACTATATGTAATTAGTGGTAGATATAGAAAGGAAAAGTGAAAGTTAATAATAAAATTGACTCATTATCTCACAGCACAGAGACTTTCCAGAATCAAATATATTATGATTCATAAAACAAAGCATTTAAAATTAGAAGGAATTTATTCATTTGTCCTTTAGTTTCTTAGTTTTGCTTGCTCCTTCCTTCACAGACCATCCATTTTTTGTTGCCTGTCTCTTCAAACTCTGGATGCCCATTCCATTTCTTCAACGTCCGACAGTATTTTCTTCTTTTGGATAAATTCTACTGTTTCTTGTAGGGAATCCAAGATCTTCACTCCTTCTGGCAAGGTGATTCTTATTCTTGCAGGAAAAATAATTTGAGCTTTAATATTGGCTTTTTTTCAAGGACTTAGAGGAACACACTCCTTTCTTCTGGATATGACTGTAGGGTTGTAGTCATTGTCAAAACGAATAACTTTTTCACCCATCTTGATAGGGGAATTAGTCCAAGCCGATTTCAGCACTAAGTTCTTGTCTCGCGAGGAAAGAATTCTAAATTATAAACCTGGGGTTAGATGAACTCAGAGATTAAGCTGGATTTGCCAGGGACCGATAAGCCCTCTCAATTCCAAAAGAGACGGATTCAGGCAAGTTTAGTGCTGATGAAAACCACTTATTGAGGAAATGAATCATGTTAGCACCCTCTTCTTTCTCAGGAATTCCACATATTCTTATGTTATTCCTCCTTGATCTACTTTCAAGGTCTTCCAGTTTCTCAATCAGCCTGGTGTTTTGTTTAAGAAAAATTCATTGTGATGTTCATTTTCTGTAGCTCTAGTATCTAGGTCAGTTATGGTTTCTTCTAAGACAAGAATCTATTCAGATTGTTTTTTTTTTTTTTTACTATTCCATTTATAAGCTCCAGTTATTTACTGCATTCTTGTTTGATAACATCCAATTTGTTTTCAAATTTGTCCACTTTTAGTGACAGTTCGTGGATGTTTGTTATTATAAGATGTAGTTCTTTCTTCACTGCACTATCCTGGTGTGGGTTCTTCGAGTTGGTCATCTTGATACCTCCAGTAGAAAACTTCTTGACAGTAATAATTAAAAAAATTCTCTTGACTATGTATTAATTTTCAGAAAATAGTAGTCTATGTTACCAGACCTCCCAACCGTCCCGAATTACTCGGTGTTTACCGAGTTTTGGGGTCCAAATGGAGGGGTGCCACGATTCCCGAGTGGTACCCCTTCATTTTTGTTTTTTTTTTTTTTAAATTTGCGCTGTTGGAGCTGATGTCATCGATGACGCCAGCTCCGTCAGCACTACCAGCCAGTCGGAATTGAGCTCATGGAGCTCACGCCATCATTTCCGCTGGCTGCGGAATTAAACTGTTGCTGCTGAAAGAACTTAAATCTGCTGCTGCAGCTCGTTTTTCTTGGGACTTTGCTTTGCATCTAGAGGGACTCTCCGTTGCTTCTTATTTTGTTTGCTTTGCTGCTAGAGAGAGAATGGGACTTTTGCTGTGCTGCATTACTGCCGTTTTCGGCTCGTTTTTGCTGGGACACTTTGCTTTGCTGAGGGACTCTGCTAACAAGAGAATGGGACATTTGCTTTTCGCTGCTGTTTCAACTTTGCTGGGAAGTGGGAACTATTAGGTAAGGAAAGGAACAAAGGGTGTGTGTGTGTGTGTGTGTGTATATATATGTATGTGGGACTTTTGATGCTTTTTGCTGTCCCTTAATTTGCATAAGTTCTTTTTTTCACGTACTTAGTTTCTCAGAAAGTTTGTGTTGTTTCTGACGAATCAGTGAGGATTTCAAATGCTGTATTATAATGATGATGGACATTTGAGTTTTAGACTTATAGCCTTCAAAAAATGTATGCAAGTATAAAGCCTGCTACTCTAAGCAAGTTTTGAAGTATACTAATGTATTTAAAAGTGTGTGTACATGTACATATGTCTGTATTTGTGCGTATGGGCGAAGGGTGTTGAAGACTATTTAATTTGTCCTTGAGTTTGCAAATTGTTTCTGATTTTTTTTTTTGCCTGGTCTGTTCCTCATGAAGTGAGTGAGAATTGCAGTTACTAAGTAATGGCCACCTGAGTTTCAGACTTAGTAGCCTTTAGGAAAAAAACACACTAATGCAAAATCTGTTATTTTAGCAAGTTTCTGATTAAAGACAATAGCTCTTCCTGATTTTGTCTTTCATCCACAATTATATTTTTGGTTTTCTCTTTGATTTTTGAGCTACACGGTTGAGGTGTGTGTGTCTGTGCATAAGGAAAGTTGCAGTGGACTACATACTGTATTCTGACAGTGTGGCACTTATTTATGCATTTATTTAGTCATTTGGATTGCAGTCAAATATCAGAGATGTACAGTCACAGTTGTACAAGTACTTAGAATTTGATTGCAGTCAAATGTCTGAGATGTACAATCAAAGTTGTTCAAGTGCTTAAAATAAATTACTGTGGTCAGTTCTTACTAGTTTTATTTTATTACAGCTGAAATCTGAGGTATAGATAGTCAATAAATCTGTCTTAAATTGCTGGATTAAGGGGCTGATTGTAGTTGAAGGTGATTGAAACTGTTATCCTTTGTTCAAATTATGCAATTAGAATTATTCTACCTTTGCATAAGTAGTTTGTATTTGTGTGAAGCTAGCTGAGATAGTGTCTATTTTTAACACAAGCAGATGTCCTTATTGTGCACAATTAATAAAGTGACTGTAATTGTTGAGTACAGTGATTATCTCTTATGAAAATGTGTGTTTGTGTGTGTGAAAATGCCCCAAATGTAATACACCTGGTGGCTAGAGGTATTTAGGCTCAAATCCTGTACCTTTGGTTCAGGGTAAAAAGAGCCTAAAGTCTGTAGCCACCACCATTTCTCAGCTTTGCCCATATTTTTTTTTCTGCTAAGAGTGGAGAGCTATGGTGACAACAATATTTGTATTCCCCCATTATTGGCTTTGTTGTTTGTCCAGGTTTTTTTCTGCTAAGAGGCTGACAGGTATGATAAGAAGTGAGAATTGAATTCACTAAATGATAGCCATTAAGTTTGCCTTCCTGTTGTTCAACCTGCTGATTTAGCATAGTGGTATGTTGCACTGACTGTCACTGTAGTGTATAGTATTCCGGGTTAAAGACTTCCCAGTAACATGCATGGTGGTAACACAACATTTTATTTTTAGCAACTTTCCAAAATTATACAAGCAATGTTTAAAATGTGTCCTTGGTTTTTAACCTTTTGCCTCCCCAAAAATCCTGAAATTGAAAATAAGTGTGAGACGCTGTGCAAGATGCCTGTGGCTTACACTGCTGTCATTCTGTTTATAGTTTGGGTGTGGAAGTAGACTTTTATGATGGGAATGTTCTGAATTGGGCAGATTTGTAATTATTGGTTCATGCATTTTATTTCATTGCCAACAGTACAGCCTATTGGAAAAATGTTCATTCAAACAATAAATTTAAAATGTGCTCTGTCTAACAAGTGTGCTGTATTATACAAGGAATATAACTTAATAAAGTCAGGAAGGTGTGCAAGGGTGATTTGAAAACAGCCCAAAGGTAATCTTTATCCACCACTGGCCAGATGCATTTTCTTTGGATGTGGTGCAGGTTTCAATGATGTTTCAATTAATGTGAGTTTCAAGGGCAGAGAAATTTTAATGCCAAGTCTATTTTTATTGTGAGACAGTATTGCTTTGTTTATCAGATGTTTGTTAGTGTTTGTGCATTGATGTGCTGCAAAATGTAAAAATAAAATCCAAATAATCATTGTAGAAGTAAAGCGGTATGCACACATTAGTGTTTATGGTAAATGGGGCGAAATAGCCAGGTAATGGGACACTGGAATGGCTGCAGGGGGACTTTGGTCATGGTGCCATATTTTGGTTGTCTATTCTTCAATTTGTGTTCGAAAGTTGGTAACCCACAATTCCATTGGAGTGGGCGGGGTCACATAATTGTGTATGCAAATTAGATGTTAATCAGCGTACAGATTTGTACCTATTTTTCATGGCCCTTGTCCAGATTTTTGATGTTTCCAGGTTGAGAGGTATGTATGTTACTCTAACTTTTACTATACTTTTAGTTAGATTTTTCTAAAAAATTAAATGTATATTTCCTGTCAGGATATTAAAATCTAAGCAGAGCTATGGATTGCTGCTATCAGATTAGCATCTTGGCCAAACCCCCTATGTTCAAACTCTTTTTATACGCATGTCCATAAATATGCTCCTTAAATTTCCTGTTTTCCTACATAAAAACAAGAACAGGACTGACAAATCACTTATATTAATCCAGTGGAATAACATGTACAATAAAAATGTTTTTTTGACAACAAAATTTCGTATGGTAACACTTGCTGACTCCCAAATGAATTTACACTGAGGGCAGAAACCGTATTTATAAGTACCCTTCTTCCTTTTTGATAAATGGATCAAATTACTAGAGCACTCCAAAACATTTTTGATACGTTTACCTTTTCTGAAAACAACAAAAGGTTTCCAAAATCTGGTCAAAGCAGGAAAGCACAATCCAGCATTTCTTTAACATGTCCTTAACAGTTGAATGGTTATAAGTAAAGTCTGCAATAAAAGAATCAGAATTGACCATGCTTTTAAGTTTAAGATTGCTGTTCATTGAAAATTCAGGAAGGACACCACCATCCTCAGCCTTACTATTATACAGAGGACAGAAAGTACTGTCCATTCTTTTAGATTTAACCTCATTGGATTTCTCATATATCAAGTCAGTGGGGTACCCCCCAATGGTAAACATTTTAACTAACTTGTCACATTCATTTAAGAATAAACAATCTGAAACTATCCTTGCTAAATGGACAATCTGCCATTTTACAACCCCCCCTTTTTTGGTGGAAAGGGTGGCAACTTGCGGAAGGTAAAATAGAACTGGAGTACATTGGTTTCCTATAAATATTAGTAATAAAAACATTAGAGCCAGATTTGCCGATGCTACCATGCCTCAACCCTGTCCAGACCCGTGCCTCAAAAGTGGGAGTCGGACCCAAGCTGTCCAACATTAAAGCTCCAAGGGGCAGGGATGGCTATGATAACCCCAGAGAGGAACCTACCCCCCCAGACCCAACACTGATGCTTCAGCTCAGAGACTCATCCTGGTCTAAAGGAATCACAACTGAACAAGTTAGGGAAGCAGTCGAATTCAAAGATCTAGCTGTCTTCAGATCCAACATCGACACACTTGGGTCTCAGATCCACGTGCTTTGAAACCATCAGTCAGATCATAGGAAGAGAGATCACTGCATGAGAAGGGAGGCTCACAGATCCAATGGGAGATGGAGATGGGATAACCCCCACCTGAATCTGAGCTCTGAATAACTTCCTTATCATCCTATCCACTTCGACTTCTGAAAGACCCCCAGAGGACATGAAAGAGAAAATGGTGGACTGGGGCTGAGACCATCTCCTTGGGGTCTCTTGGAAGAAGGGAGAATGGAGCTGAGGAGAAACAGGCTCTACAATGAACCATGGGGACTGGGTTCTTGGAGATTTTGTATGAATAGTTGTCAGATTTGAGGATGTGGGATCAGACTGCTTCCATTTCTGATCCTTGGAGATTGGATCCGATTTCATTTGAACTGTTTGAGAAGGCTAAGATGGAGTAGTCTTTGAACAGAGGTTGCTGATTGCTTACATGAATCTTTCACCTCCAAAGAGGCTTTGGGTGATTTTGTTGGGGTTTGAGACTGATGCAGAAGAAGGAGGAAGCAATCCTTTTAAAACTAATTTATTTCTACTGTTGCGTTGCTGAAGGCCCTGGAATTAAAGGCTGTGCAATTGCAGCAGGCTGGGTTTAGATGAGAAGCTCCAAGAAAGTAGATACACATCAGTGACAGGGATCCTATGCCTACGGGAGGTACATATTTTGAAATATGTTAGCGTCTCAGCCATGATATTACACTGATGATCTTAGCTAAGGGGTCAAGATTGATTCTTAAGAAAAAAGGATAGGAAAGTTTTTTTTTTTTTTTTTTTGAACCATCAACAATGGTAGTTAAAGAAAATACCCACTAAAGGGTAGAAAAGAGGAAGGAAGTGGGAAAACAAAGCAGGAAAAATACCAACAATGGCACCAAGATAAGGAGAAAGAAGCTCGAAAATTGATAAAACTAGATAAGGGAAGTTGGTGAAAAAGGAGATAGAAAGTTCTACAGGTAGAAAAAAACACTGACTTACAGTAAAGGAAAAAACACCCAAAAAAGCTCTATGAGAAGGATCCGTGTCTGTAGTTATATGGCAGCAAAACAAGATCTGAGGTATAGCAGGTTGACTGGGGCATTATGGATAGAGGGAGGAGTTCTAGAGTTGGATAAAAGCTTAGCTCTCAACCTTCCATCTCCAAAATGATGAACACTATTTTTAATAATGTGAAATGAAACGTAAAATGTGGAACACACACGAATAGCTTACTAACAACTTCAACACTGAAGCTCATAGGATGGTTAAAATGTGCAAATTTGTTTTACTTATAAAAGGTTCTTTTAATGACTTGATATGACTCAGTTCTACTTACCATGGGTATCGGCTGCAAAAGTTTCTAATACTGAATGTGTGACAGACCCTTTAAACGTGGAACTTGGAGGGATAAGATTAAGACTCCTTAATGAGGAATGTTCCTCATAATGACATACACTTGTGAGGTATTGATCCGAGAGTCTTGTAAATGCAGCCAAGTCGAATATGATGCCGGATCCGAAACTCAATTGTTGAAGAATGAATGAAAAGGATAACATCAGATCCTACATTTTCCAGGCAACAAGTTTTACATTCAAGAACAGCATTTAGTGAAAACACAAGTCATGTAAAAAGTAACTGCAACATTTTTTTTCTTTTTTTTTTAAAAATCCTTTTTATTGCATTTTCCACAAATACATAATAAAAGTGAAAGTACAAAATGATTGCAGACAATACAGCATGCAATACATAATTGAGTAAAGGTATCCAAACTTTCCAAAGAAAAACATTTAAACATTTGCAAGAAACTTTATGACTGACAATTGAGATGGCTACAACATATCTAGTAATTACTTAAGTCCAGAGTTATGCTGAGGACGTTGAGAATTAGGATTGTATATGTAGGAAGCCTTTAATTGTCTAGACTGGAAGAAAAAGAAAACAGAAAAAACAAGAGGAGAAAAGAAAAGAAAAAAAACTTTTACGTTTTCCAAAACCTAGAACTGCAACAGTTTGTATCAACCTATATTATCTCCATGACAATGTGGTGCACTCCTGAAAAGCCCACAACTCATTTAATAAATCAGTAAGTAGAATGCATCAAAATACATTATCTAAACAATACTCAGCATGAGGCATTAACAGCATTGTAATTACTGAACACATCTATAACAACCTACATTTCCTGGTCAATAAAATATTATTTGTGACAAGACTATAACAGGCTTGCTTCCGCCTACATTTTCTTCACAATGCTACATGACACTTCTTTCATTGTGCCTTATTGAAACGGCCATAATTTATATATAAAGGCAAGTACGAACGACTCTAGTTAGCCAACACTAAGACTGCAGTGCAACTACTAACTACACTGTAATTCCCTTTAAAAAGTTACTAGAACATAAACATAAATAACGTACATTTTCTACACAATAAGCAATCAGTATGCATCTTAAAAGAAACTACATCTAACTGAAAGCTAAAACTACAGTCCAACATTTACTTAAGGCAGACAATTCACCTTCAGTCGGACTACCCCAATAATCAACTGTCAATAAATAAAATCTGCAGAAACCACCGATAAACTGCAATAAACTGAAACATAATTAATATACTTAGTAGAAAATGGCTAAATAACAATATTCAACTACAGCTATTACAATAAAAAAAATAAATATGGTCTTTTAGCACCAGCTTTTCCAACCCCACCACATCTTTTCTCAACTACATCTGTTAACTCAACCAATCAAGGTCAAACCACAGCAGAATCAGGGAGAAATCCAAAATTAATCAGGGACACTTTTAAAATATTACTATTAACTTGAGGAATTGACAGAATAAGCTCTCAGTGAATCAGGGACAAATCCAGACATTATCAGCAACAATCAGAGATACTTAAAATATTACTACTATTAACGTGACAAATGGACAGAATAAGAGAATGTGAATAAACATTTTTGGAAACAAGTTAACTAATTATTGTCATTTAAGTGTAATTCACCATGTTCCTTCCAAGAGTCACCCGTTTCAGGAGGAAGTAAAAGGGACAGAGCTAACAGAGTCAAAATCAGGGACTAGACAATACACAAATAAAATAAGAAAAGTAAGGTGAATAAATAAATAGTGAAGCACTGACATTTGCAGACAAGCCCTACTCCTGTCTGAACTATACATATTTAGCCATTTACTTCTGCCCTCTACAGGAAACAAAGCAGCTGCAGCTCCATAAATCCACAACCCCTCAAATGCAGAGAACCAGAAACAAGTAATCCAAGACTCCAAGGCAATGGCATAGTATCCAGGTAACCAAAGCACCACCAGGACCGTCCGCAAACCAGATGACAAAGACAAAGCAAATCTCAACCCTTTAGAGTTACAGGTTGTTGAGGTCTGGACTCTGGTGTATGGTCACTATTAAGGCTACTACGGAGGCTGCTCTATCTTATTCACTTTCCATAATTTCACACTTTTTCACTGAACTACTTCCTGTTGTTTCTTTAAATTTAGCACTTCCCTGAATAAGGAATGACCAGAACTCTCAAAATGATATGTTACAGCTTGTTTCCATGTAAAAGTAGATAGCAAAGCATCTTTGTCAATTTCACTCAGATCAGAATGTACAACTGCCTTCACCTGCACACTTCTCGTCTCCCACTAAGTATCTAATGAAGAAAAACACTTAATATTTTTGCACATGTAAGGACCTTAGAATTTTTCATGGCTTTCATCATTTTGTCTAATTTTTCAATCCTACTTGCTTACAAAAAACACTTGTTTATAGCTTAAAGCAAGAACATTAATGTAGACATTCACCCTTGTAAAAATAAGAGATATCTTAATTCTACACATAATATAATCAGTGCATTTTTACACCCCACATCAGCAACAAAATTACACTATATTCACAGTAAACCTGCTTTTGTCCTCCCTTTTTACTCCTTATATCATAAAGCCTACACTTCTTACAACTAAAAAAAATCTTTCACACATACAACAGTCACTGCAAAGACCCCCCACATTTAAAATGCCCCTGAATACACAGTACACAAAACTGCTTTACTATATAGAACATGCAGTTTAGATCACAAATTGTTTTATACAAATACGAAGAAAAATAGCTTGAATCTCACACACGCCTCATGGCATTCTCTGACTGCTAGTATAAATTTGTTTCTCTCCTGCCTGGGTTACAGTGAATAATAATTTTCCACAAACACTCCACTGTCTTCAATTTCTAATACTTTTCTCTTCTTCCATAATTTTGTCAGGATCAAGTCTTTCTTCTGGTATGACTATCTTTACTAATACACGTCTTGGCTGCCCTCTCAAGACCAGCTTTGGAGCATACACTCAATGTGCTCTTTCAATTAAGAAATCCTGCTGTACAGTACCAGTCCAGCTGTTTACTTAGGCTTTCATAAAATTAATAGTCCTTCTTAGACCTTGAATAGTACCTTCTAGTTTCCCTGGTACAGCAGCAAATCTCAGTGTGAGAGCATTGTTTTATAACTCTACCATTTTTTTAAACAGCTTTTCTTAAGAAATCCCATACTCAGCCAGCCTTTTCTTCATTTCAGTCTCTGATTTTTGCAGTTTCACCAGTTCAACTGAATAGCTAGTTAAAGCTTCTTCATTTTTACAGCCTTTTTTTATTTTGAATTGATATACTCCTTCAATGTTTCATTTAATCATTTATTTTAATCACCTCTGAGTATGTTTTTCTTCTTCTTCTAAATGACTGGAAGCCATCTCTTGCACCAAAACTGAAGCAGGAACTGCTTTTTGCTGAACAGCTACAGGTTTCTTCCCAATGTTTTCTCTTCACCTCTTCTGGTTGATTTTCTTCCTGCTTCTCTAATCAACTTCTTTGCTGACATCCAGGCAGTGTACTGTTTTTTTTTTTTTTTCACATTGGAAGAGCTGAACTTAAGCTGTTGATCAGTGTGCAGCCATCATGGAAGATTCATCATAACCGTGCTATACATTTATTACATCCAACTGTCTTGCACATAGGGAGCTCAATACTCAGTAAGATGCACAGTTTTAATGTATCCATTAGCACTCAAATAATGCCTCTGGGATGCAAACATGACCGTCATACCTCAACGTAAGATCCCTACTCTGTCCAATGCATAACTTACAGACTAATAACAAATGTGACTGCTAAGAACTTGGAAAAAGCTTATCATGACCATAGTCTCAAACACATATGCGAGAATAACAGACAGAGCATTTTCAGATGGAAAGAGAGCAGTTTTCCATGCAAATATAACAGTCATCTGTTACTTTATCAATCAAATTCTAACAAATATGGACAATGGCATGTATACTTGATGCAGTATGTTTGGACCTCAATTATGCCTTTCAGATATTAGACCATTACCTTCTATTGCAGAAACTCACTGACTGAACACTACACATCCAATGTGTTAAAAGCTAGCTCACTTACAGATATGCTCCAATTATTTCAAATTATATTCATAATTCTATTCATATTAACACTATCGTGTGATGTACCTCACTCCAGCATTTTCTTTACCCGAAGTGACCAGCATCTGATTAAAAGCAAAACACAGTCTGGCTTTACCTTCCCTTTCTTCACTGATATACACTGAAATCTCATTCAAGACAGCCTCATCAAGCATCCCTTCCTTCAAATTCACATCTAAGTACACCAAACTGCTGTTTACGTAAGTTCACATCAGTGGTAAGTCTACTGACTCTGAGGAGCTGACTTTTTGCTATGCCCCTTAACACGTTTAAGGTGCATACTTCAACTGTGAAGAAACCAATTCACTTGAACTTCCTTCCTGAAAATGCTGGTGGAAATTTGGTCATTCTGTCTTTTCATCACTATGTCCAAAAAAACAGATCTCCAACATAAAAAATTTCAACTTGAAATTCAAAAAATCGGTTGTGGTCGCTAAAAACTGAACATATTCCTTCAATCCACCTTCACCCTCTTTCCAAATCATAAACACGTAATCAACAAAACACTTATACGACACTAAGGGTTGAGCTATTGACCAGATTAAATATATGTGAACATTCCCACTGATTAAGCGCTATATTGGCTTCAAGTATTCGCCACTGAGGTGCTCATTGCTACATCCAGTAACTGGTGGTAAAGTTGTTTACCAAAAATAAAAATATTAGTTACTGCGGTGGTGGTGCTGCGCTAGCATTGTCACCTCACAGTAAGACGTTGTCCTGTTCGATTCTCAGCTAGAGCGTCTTCTGTGTGGAGACATGCGTGAATGGGCGTACCTTTGTTGAAGGTTGTGCATCAGGGCCGGCAACTCGGCACGTAAAAATCTACTGCCAATCATTAGCGGACTGGAGTTCCGCTATGGCGACCCCTAATCGGGAAAAGCCGAAAGACACAACAACTTATTAAGACAACTTCTAGTAATATACAGGTCATTTTGATCTTTCTTGCTGTAAAGGTAGTGAATCTACATAAATGTTCTCTGACTGCCTGAACATCATAGTCAATGGAGATAACAGTGACTAAAGAATTAACACTCATCATCAAAAATATATAATCATTCACATGACTATGTGAATACCATTGATGCAGCATTTTCAAGACTACATCTGTATCACACAAATAACTTTGAACATCCTTCTATAGTGGTTTCAATCCATACAAAACAGAATAATATGGACAGTGTTATTAAACGAGCTAATAAGAGGGGCACTATTGTTATCATGGATGCTGATAAGTATAATGCATTTATGTTTGAATTTCTTAGTGACCCTGTTACATTTAGGACTATTAACAGAAGTACTATGAATGACATTTTTCATAAAGTCGCTGATGTAATTTGAGTTGCAACTGCAAAATATCGTGTGAGTTGTATATTTTTTATATGTAGCACATCCTGTCATACCTGATTTTTATGGATTACCAAAGATCCATAAGGATAATGTGCACCCCTCATGAGACCTACTGGCTTGGGTAGGGGGTGGGTGACTGAACCTATTTCACTGTTTTTGAACATTCTTGAACTAAAAAGTTGCTTGAGTTTAAATGTTTTGCCACATGTAATATCAAAAATCTAGTTTAGTCATTTGCATTGCCTGCAAGAGTTTCAATGTATGCAAATGCAATAGGAGGTTTCAAGAAAGAATATCAGAACATCTTTCAGATATTAGAAGTGTACTGACTAATTTTTTAGTCAAACCTGCTAAAGATAATGGTCCAGCACATAATTTTAAATTTAGGGTGATATAAACAATTTTCCCTAAAGTGAGAGGAGGTGATATTTTGAATGCTACAGAAGTCGCAGAGTATTATTGGATTGAAAGCTGATGAGAGCCTGGTCTGAATACATCTGTTAGCTTGAAAGCTGTTTTAAAAAGTCGACAAAAGAAACTGAAGTGACTGCATAATAGTTTTATGAACATTTTAAAGCTGTTCCTAACTAGTATGTGCATGTCTTCATATGTATGCATATATATATATATATATATATATATATATATATATATATATATATATATATATATGGTGCTCTCTCTTTAAGCTTTTTAACTTTTCCATTTTGCATAACAGGAAATGTTTTTCATTGGCTGTTGGGGTCATGTGCGGTGTATAAAACCTCCATTTTAAACTTATGATTTTATGCACTGTTGAAGGGTTTTCCAGAAAGCTTTGCAGACTTAACTTTTATTAAAGTATATTTTTAATTTTGGCATTGAGATCCTTTTCCTCTGTTTTTGTAAAATAAAACATGTCAAGGTCTTACTAGAAACTCACTCAGACTCTGCCACAGATTGCTGGGGTGGGGGGGGGGAGTTTAATTTGTATTCTTGTAATCTGTAATGCTTCAGTACCACCTCCTACTTTGCATACTGTGGTACATTTTCTTTACAATGTGTTTTACTTGTATTCAGCTTTGAATTACATATTTAAACTAGGAAAGAGACCACAGCTTTGTCTCTTGTGAGTCACACAAAAATTAAATTTCGCCCACCCTGGTGCTCTTGTGTTTTTAAACTCACCAGCCTCTCTAGTTCTCCACACCTAATATTAATTTGACCACATTTCCTTCCCTCCTCTCTTTCATTGGCTACTGTCATTAATCACAAAATTCTAATTTTGTGAAATCACTCCCCTTTAGCTATTTAAATTTATTCACCATCCCCAGTGTATTCCATACAGCCATAGAAAGTGCGCAGTGGCTCTTCCCTTAAATTGCTAAAGCTCGAGATACCCCAACTGTCATATCCAACTGCTTCATGCACACTGCAGCTCTTAGGATATTAACCCATTATTTTTCAACTTACCTTTAAAATCTGTAACATGTAGTCCAAGCCCACCAATTAATGGAAAGCCCACATTCTGCCTCTCCTTGGGATTAGTGCTTTTGTTTTGTTCCAGGTAAGAGGAGCATAATGACACATTTCTGGAGACTGCTGATCACCAGCAAGCCACATAACTGCTTCACAGGTGCCAACTTAGCTTAGGATTTGTGCTTATATTTTGCTCTTGGTGAGAGAAGGAGCAGAAGGCACTGATTTCTGTCTCTGACTGCGCAGTGAGTGTCTGTGTGGGACCTTACTAACTGATCTGGTTGCTATTCAAGGCCTCTACCAGGAAAAGGCTACAACAAGCCTTCAGACCTCTATCATCTGGTACAAGACTGTTGATCACCAAAGAGGCTGTGGCTTGCCTCTCACCTTGGGATTGGTGGTACTGTTTTGCTTCTAGTGAGAGAAGAAGCAAAGGGGCATTATACCCCATCAGCATGAGGCTGTGGAGAGACCAGCATTAGTAGTGGCCAGGTCAGAAGCCATTCATGTTAATCCCCCTCTTTTCATTATTCTCAACAAAGCTAATTCTTTCTTTTCAATACGTATTGCTTGTGTAGATGTGGTCTAACCTAATTTCAGAATATCTCCCTAAATACTTCATCCATACATCATTAGGGTCAACTTATTAGTTTCACTCCAAGTGTTTGGTAGAGCCCTGTATAGATACAGACACCCTGAGTTGACACTTTTCCTGTAAAAGCACCCTTGAAATTTCTCCAATACTTATTTGCATACAGGACAACTAGTTGGCAGTGACAAGCACTGCCCCCAGAGTTGCAAAAAAGATACTACTGACATTACTTTACATGCTCACCACAACAGTCTAATCAATAAAAAAGGGCATGTTGCCATGGATATAAACTTTCCCACCATCTCTGCAACCAGCTTGGTGGATATGGGCATCCTGAGGCAATGCAGAAATTGGCTCATGTCTACTGACAACCAGCTAGTTCTCAAACTGATAAGGTATGTGAGAAATGCATTTATACAATGTCAGTAGAGGCAAAGCTCTCATATAAAAGCACTCCTAAAATCAATCAAGTTGTTAGTAGTACACATGCTGCACCCATCATGCACAATTCAAAGTAGACATATAGGCCTACATATGCTGAGGTACTTCAATGTAAACTTCCTAAACACCAAATACTTCCTAGGTGATATACACACAGCAAATAGCCTCAGCTGCCTTGAAATGGACTCTTTCAAAACACCACCCACCATCAACACACATCTCATGGAGCATCTACTTCTAAGCCCATAAGTAAAGCCACCACACAATCCAACATTCTGGCCATTGAAGACTCCATTGTGAAACAGAATGACATCCCTCTCACTGGTTTGAATAAGGAGAAAGTCATCAGTTGCTTATCATGGCTAGGATCTGCCACATTACACACACACTCAGGTCAATGGACAACAAGCATCGGTATGACTCAGTCCTAGTCCATGTGGGTGTAAATGACAAGAGATGTACCTCTCTAGACTACGTGAGAGAGACATCATGGAGCACTCAATGTGTGTTCCATGCTGGTATAAGCCTAGCATTGAGCAGCATTTTATCTTCTCCAAAGATAATGCCACAATATGACTGAATTTAATAACTGGCATAGTTTTTTTGCGTCATTCTAAGAGGGTGCAATGTTTGTCAGCATGGAAGGAGATGACCAACACAACATGTTGCGTTGCCATGGATGTTCTGCACCTCTCCCCTCAAGGCTTTTGAAAATTAGCTAAAACACTGTTCCCTCATAGTGCCTTTTAGGCAATGTCAAACTGAAAGTATTTCCAACACAGCAAATCAAAACCAAGAAAATTTAAAGGTGTTACTGTTCAATGCTAGCAGCCTAAACAAGAAGCTCCACTCCCCACAAAGCTCTCCTAACCCTAGAGGATACTGACATTTGTGCAATCACTGACACATACTTTAAAGCCACAGAGAACATACTGGCTGTGCAAAATTATTATGCTTTCCACACATTTAGACCAGCTACAAGACAGGCAAGGACCAAAGGTGCAGCTGTCTTGACTGACGTCAAAAATAAATATACCTCAAGGCTGGTCAGACAGGACAATGCACTTGAGCTTCTCCATGTAAGTGTTACCAAAAGCAAAATCCCATATCTCTTCCTTGCAAGCTGTACATCTCCCCTCTATGATCCAGGAAACCCATAACATGTACTTAAGCTTACTGGAAACACTCACCATCCAACCTAATACTACAATCATGGGCGACTTTAATTAATCCACTACTAAATGGCAATCATACAAGACACCAAACATGTAGGCACAGGATTCCTGAATTTTGTAAACTCAAGTTCCCTGGACCAGATTGTCAATTGCAGACTAGGGTTTCAAACCTTTTGGATCTGGCTCACACTAATATCAGAGAGTGGTGCACAGCGTCTAGTGTAATTTCTTCCATGGTAAGGTCAGACAGACTACAAAATGGTCTACTTCGAAGTAAAAATAGAACTTGAAATCCTTGCTAACAGTGGAATATTAAGGAACTATGCTAAGACTTGATTCCTACTACTATGTGATAAAATGGCAAAATATCAAGCCCTCATAAACCCTGAGAACACTGCTGCCTATCATGGAACTGTTACCGTGCTTGAATAGGTTTTCTGTGAACAGCTGCAAAGAGGCAGCTGTAGCAGCCAGGAAAAAGTACAGAACTACAAGCCACCCTGGGGGGAACCACATCAATAGGCTGTATAACAGGAGGAGGAAAATCATGGCAAAAATGAGGAGGCAAGGCACCCATAAGTTCATAGGTGTTTACTAGGCTAATGACCATAAGGATCTTTTTAAGTCTGCATCCCAAATTTCTGACAAGGTGAGTAAAGCACTCAAACTAAACAACTCAGAGGACCAATTAACTCATTCACTCCAATGGAGCTCAGGAAGTTTGCACTGTAACTTCCAAAGGACAAAGCTTAAGCCTTTTGACAGAATCAAATTATGTCCTCACATTTTAAACAAATGTTCATATTTCTGGAATCATGGGGGTTATGAAAGAAGTAAAAATGTCAAGCTTTTTAGCACAAACTAGTTTTAGAGTGGTAGCATTCTTTGGGTTCTATGTCTTAAACTGAATTTTTATAAGTCACAGTAAACACAGTAGCTACTACATTTGTAATATTTTGTAAATAACTTACAATATATCAGCAACCACTCAAGTTACACACATACTGTCACCAGCATTTTATTCATCTAGCTGAGAGCTTTCATATGAGGCTAAGGAGTTCTGTCTGTGTTACTTAGTTGTTATTTATAAAAATGTGAAAATTATATCTACATAAATTATCATAAAAACAACAGGTAATATCTATTTACCTGCACTAGACAGAGGTCAAATATTAAAGTAGTTGAGTTTGCCAGTGCGTAAGCTTTAAGATGAAATCTTTTAAAAATTTGTACATAGCATGGTTTTGGAATTATTGATGCAAATATGAATAAGCAATATTTGACACCTGGAGGCTTCAGTAGGAGTTAACTGCAGATAGACCTGGAGGCATCAGAGAAGCAGGAGTGTGGCACTGAATCAAAAGGGATAGTGACAGTTAACACGATATTCCGACCCCATGTAGAAAATGGAGAAAAAAGGGGGGGATGATGATGGCTAGGCTGAAAATGGCCCTTGTGGTAGTTAGTCTAGTATGCACCTATGAACCTACATACAACCAAGAGATGTAACCAAAGAGGTTTCCTACATTTACATGCAAATTAATTTGTTATTCTAGTTCTGGTTAACCATTTCTTTGAAGAATCTTATGACTACAGTTCAATCGCCCATGACTTCCTGGCTTAAAAGTTGTTAATCCTGTCAGTTGTTTTTCTGAAGTAAAAGCTAATACCAAATGGCTCTGGCTGACTAAGTTTGTAGACAACTGCAACCTAGGAACAGTCATTAAATCCCCAATTACTTAGTCATCCTGCAAGAAGGTTTGCCTCAAATAAATAACTGGAGTCAACATCATGGTCTGAAACTAAATGTCAAAAAATGCATTTCTGTATCCTTAGGGAAGTCATCTACCCCTGGGAACCATCACATTGACAATACATCCCCAAGAGTTGACCCACATGCTCGGGATTTCAGAACTTATGTGGATAGTGACCTAACTTTTGACCAACATGTGTCTACTGTTGTAAGAAAGTCCTCCTATATTGGCCAGGTTATAAACTGGGGGGGGGTCTAGATCTAGGAATGTTATTGTCCCCCTTTACTCAGCTTTCATTAGGCCAATCAGCAAATATAATGCCCCTCTTTGGCATGCATCTCCCCAGACACATGAAACAACTGGAACATCCACAGAGATACCTTAAGGACAAAAGCTATAAAGAACATGTCCTACCCAGGACCGACTCAAAGCCCTGTCACCATACTTGATGTCCTTCAGACTGCTAAGAGGTGACCTGTGTCTGGCTTACAAGGGATCCTCCAACCCATTGCTGATGGATTTACTGTATGTCAGCAAGTCAAATGGAATCAGAAATACTCTCTATGTATCTTCTTCTGCAAATAAACTGAACGGTTTGGAGGGACAGGTATATTTCGCAGTTGATACCACTGCTCTGGAACAGACTCCCCGTCCACATAAAACAAAGTTCATCCCTGTCCATTTTTGTACTGTAACGTAAATCTATGGATGGGAAACAGAAAATTTACACCAGGACTACCCCCTGTGCTACTGATGGACAGAGGCAGCTCCTAAATGCTTTATCCCTTGCATGGATACCCTCAAATTATCTATGGTATGATGCTGGTTATTAAAGGTCAATCTATAACTAAATGGGATAGGATCTTCAAGCAAAAAAAGGGAATTGGCTAGGCTTAGAATGGCACACAAGGGCAGCTAGCCTAGTACTTACCTATGAACCACACAATTTCAAATCCTGGGTCTAATGGTGGTTTCCCAGCAACATTAAGTTACACTTACTCTTTTTGACAGACAAATTCTCTACGTTTTTCTTTTAACATTCACAGAAAAAGGTCAGATGTTTGCACACATTTTCATGCCACAAAAAATAAAATAAACAAAACATAGCTAACACTGTGTGTTTATATGCTGCAGATATTATCAGAGTTAAATGCAGCTCACATTTCTATTACATTCTGATTAATGAAAAATAATGTCAGATTTATATAAACCTCACAGTAAACAAGCAAACAATATGCCATTAAATAATGCTTTACAAGAAGACTTTGTCCTATTTAGAGCTAGCTAATGAAATACATGCTATTATAATAAACGTATGGTACAGCTTATCACACAACATATGGCTAGTAAAACACAAATTAAAAGCTAGGTTACTCACTATAACTAGCATCTGTGTTGTCCATTTTCACTTTTCCTCAATGAACGGGTTACAGATCCGCTCCTCAGATCCAATTTGGCTGCATACTTTGGTCTTTGGATCCAACTCTCGAGCTCCTCCCTCTACCCCCGGTACCTCAGATCAAGTTTGCTGCTACAAGTTCTCTATTAATAAGTTAAAGAAAGAGACAGATGAAAGAATAGGGCAAAAACCTGGAAATATAGATGCCAATAAGAAAACCAATAGGTCACTTCAGAAGATTATAGGAAAGGGGTATGGGGGGGTAGCTGAGGAAGAATGAAAATGGGCAACACAAATGTCTAGTTTTGGGTGTACATAACTTTTAAATCTGATGTTCTTTTCATTCTCCCTCAATGAATGGGACAGAGTCCCCTGGTACGTGAACTTTGACTGGCACTCATGGAAGGATATTTCGAAGAACCGCTGAACCAAAATCAGCTCTACTTCTGGAGGTTAGATCCAATTTGTAATGAGTAACAAAGGTACAAGCAGTGGAACATGTGGCTGCTGTGCAAATATCATCAACAGAAGTTCTTGACCAAAAAGCAGATAACATGGTCATGGATCTAGTTCAGTAGGCTTTAGGCGGTCTTGGTGGAGGAATGCCTTGTTGATAATAGATGCAAGAAATGCAATTAGTTATCTATTTAGCCAAAGTAACTTTAAATACTGGATAACTCAGTCGACTTTTTGAGAAGGATACAAACAGCTGGTCAGATTTTCTGATTTTTGTAGATCTGAGTAGATAAAAGTGAAATTGCCTGCACACATCCAGAAGATGTAGCATGTATTCTCCTTTGTTTGAAAAATCTGGAAAGAAAACTGGTAAATAAATGGATTGGTTAATGTTAGATTCAAAATCCACTTTAGGTAAAAAGGAAGGGTTAGTTCATAAAGTAATCCTGTCTTTATGGAAAATAATGTATTGAGTTCTTTGATGAAATAAATTATTTTGGCAGAAGTGATGGCCACTAAAAAGGCAATTTTCCATGACAGATACTTTAAATCATTTTTTGCTGCAGGTTCAAAGGGTTTTTGAGTCAGACCTTGTAGGGTCCACAGTCAAGTCCCAGGAAGGTGAAGGATCTTTTATTGAGGGTCTAAGAAGGAAAGTGCCTTTTCAAGAAAGATTTACATAACTTGGAAGTAGCCAAACAATAATTTTCATCTCCTGTATGAAAATTTGAAATGGCTGCCAACTGTAGTTTAATCATAGAAAAGCTAGCTCCTTCTTTGAAACGAGCTGTGAGCAAATCAAGAACAACAGGGACATCTGGCAGTAAAAAGGATCGACATTGTTTCTTAATACCCTAAGGGAGAATATTTTCCATTTACTCTTTAAACCATTTTGGTAGAATTTTTCTGCAAGGATAACAAAATTTTACATACTGTGGAAGAAAACCTAGGCTGTCTGGCTATTACTGGAAATGAAGAAAATGTGGTTAGTTTGAGGGCTGGGATACTGGGATAACTCATCCCTAAAGGGTGTGAGAGATGATCTGGAGTTGGGTCCAGTATCCGAGGAGGATAATGATGATGAGACCAAAGGAAGGGGAATCACACCTGGCGAAGCCATAAAGGGACAATGAGGATGACTCAGCTCTTCAAACTAATTGCTTTCTGTGGCCATTTGGAGATCAAAGGAAGTGGGGGATAAGCGTAAAGGAGACCAGATGGCCAAATGTGGACTACAGCATCTCTTGGTGACTCCTCCAGATGGGGGATTGGGGCAAAACACTTGCTGCACTTGTTGAGGGGAAATGCAGAGAGTTCGCAGCAAGGGTGACCCAAGTGATGGAAAATTTCCTCTGCCACTGACTGACAGAGACCAGTCATGAGGCATCAGAATGGACCTGCTGAGTTTGTCTTTAGGATGTTGGATTTCCACGGAATGTGCGTTTAAAGTAGAAAGAGGCTGGTGGAGATCTCCCACTGCCACACTCCTGGCAGAGAGGGTAAGACCAGGTTCCCCTTTGTTTGCTGATGCAGCAGACCACACATATGTTGTCAGTCTGACTCGCAACAATCACTACAGGAAGAGTATCTTGAAATTCCTGCAACACTAAAAGGACTGCTCTCATCTCCAGGATGTTGATATGCGAATTGGTCTCTTGGGGGAACCACGTGCATTGAACCTTCTTTCCCAAGTAATGCCCCCATCCCAAATGAGAGTCATCCGTGGTCACCATGGCCAGAGGGGGAGGAAAAAACAAGGGCCAGCCTAGCTAAATGTCACTTGACTGGATCCATAATTGAATATGGTGTTTCCATATTGGTGTAAGCTTGACTGGAAAAGATAGGGTTATTGAAGAATAGAGCATTGAACAGCTACAGTCCATTGAAGGACATGCATAAAGTAGCATGCTAAAGGGAGTAGGACTGTTGCTGCTGCCATAAACCCTAAAGTGTGGAGAATTAATCTAGCTGGAGGAGACGGAAGGGATAGACTTCGATGAACCTGAAATCTGAGTACATCTATGCAATGAGTAGGCAAAAAGGCAATTTTTGTGTTCTCATGTTTAGACGTGCACCAATAAACCAAATAGACCCTGGACTGTTGTAGGAGATGCATGGTAGTGGTGGTTAGAAGCCAGTCATCTAGGTATGGAAACACTGGGAATCCTTTGAGTCTCAATTGAGCTGACACCATTGCCATACATTTGGCGAACACCCTGGGGACTATGGTTAGTCCCAAAGGGCAGGGCTCCGAATTGGCAGTGACTGATTCCCAGCCAAAAGTGTAACTGTCTTCTGGAGCGCCTGTCTATTTTGAAATGATGGTATGCATCCTGAAGACCTATGCAGCACATCAAACTGTCCTTGAGTAGAAATGGCAGAATGGACTGGACTACAATCACTCGGAACTGATTTTTTCACATACTGATTTGGTCTGCTTAGATCCAAAATTGGTCTCCGGTCCCTGTCTTTTTAGGCACCAAAAAGAAACGTGATTAAGTTCTGAATCCTTTTTGGTCTGGTGGAACCATCATGGATAAGTCTTTTCTCTAGCAACTTTTGAATTTCTTGTGTCGCAGCTATCCTCCGACTTACTGGAACGTTAGGAAGCTTAGCCCTTTTGGAGATTGGGGGCTAGGAAAATGGTATGAAGTAACCTCTGAATATTACTTTTTAGCATTCAAGTATCTTTTGTTATAACAAAATCTTTTGTTATAGCAGCTCAGGCATGTGGGCACAAGGACAAGCATCCCCAGACTGCCTCTAGAGGTAGGTAGTAGGGTAGCATTGCAGGAGTACAGAGAGTCTATCCAGGAAGGAATCACGGAAACTCTGATTTTGCAGGCCTTCCTTTGCCTCGAGGATGGCGTCTACCATTAGAACTGCCCCCTCTGCCTCTGAAGTAGTGTCTGACTGAATCCTGGAAAGGTCCCTGTGATTTGCAGAACCACATCTTCTTACCACCTCCCTGATTTCTAGAGGAAGTTCGCTGAGGGGTAGAAAACTTGATTCCCAAAGTAGACAGGTTCTTTCCTTCTTGCTCACTGCAGTTAAGTATTTCTTTCACAGCAGGACCAAAGAAAAATGTTCTAAAGGGAGCACTGATGAAAGATGCCTTGAAAGGCTCTGCAAAGTCACACAGCCACATTGAGGCATGCCTCCTTACTGCAATACCTAAAACGACCACCCATGAGGCACCTTCTGCTGCATGAGAGATGTACCACAGGGACGCACTGGAAATTGAAACAAGACTGGCCACCCGAAATGATGATCTTTAGAAATCCTCTGCAGACATGGACTCGAGAGTAATTTGACAGTTTTTTTATCAAATCTCTCTGCAGCCTTATAAAGTGTGCCAGATAGTTAAGGGATCTTACATCGATGGTTGTGGAAGCAATAACTTGCTTTCTAAATCTGTCCAGCACCCTAGACTCTGTTTGATGGGCAGAAAGAGTGCTACTCCGCTAGCTCTTTTTTGGCAGCTGCAGCCCCCATCCATTGCATCTACAGGGACTCCTTTGCTCCAGTGAGGTTTATCCTTTGGAAAGGTTAAGATCTTGTCAGAGCGACAAGTTACTGGCTCAACGGAATCCATCTCCTTCAATGTCCACACTGAAATTACATCAATGAGCTCATCCACCGGGGGAGGGGGGATGGGGGGTGTCACCGAAGATGTAGATGGGTCACAACCAAAGGCTTTCAGGAATACTGATTCCTCTGGAGAAGGAATATCAGATGACAAACCATCCTTTTTGTTTAAGGATCTATAATCTGTCTCTAAACGAAGATTCCAACTCCTTTTGCACATTCTCTTTCAATGGACTTCCTCAAGGGGATGTTCAGAGAGGCATCAGAGTTCCTCCATGGGACTGGACTGGAAGCTCGATGGAACTGGCTGTCCTTGTGTAATAGGTCTGAATGACTCGGAGCTCGAAACCAAGGAGGGAATAAGGGGGGAATCCGAGCAGAGAGAGAGAGGATTCTTTAGAGCGAGGAAAAAGCTCTTTCCACAACCTCGAAGGCAGACTGATCCAGAGAAGCTGTGGCCACCTACACCTCAGCCAAGTGTTCAAGTATGGGTAGATCACGACTGATTACATCTATGCCTCGAAAAGGGAAACAGACCAGAGCTGTCTGGTGTTGTCTCCAAGGGCCATGGATGGATCCAACATCAGAGTAGATCCCAGCCCCATGGATCCAACACCAATGCTTCAGCTCTGGGACCCGTTCCAATCTGAAGGCACAGGAGCAGAACTGGTCAGGGATGCTTGTCAAGGAAATAATTCTCCTCAGATCCGACTCTGGAACTCTCTGAGCTGTCAGATCCTGGGGCTCCGAAAATGAGGGACAGATCAAAGGAGGAGATAAGACTGTGCGAGTATGGATCCAACATATGATGGAGCCATGAAAACCCCCATCTGGATCTGAGGAACTTTTGCATCATCTTATCCACTTCCACTTTGGAAAGACTTCTGGAGGACCTGATGGATGATGTGGTGACTTCTGGAGGACCTGATGGATGATGTGTTTGACTGGGGTCTAGAGTCCTTTTCAGGAATCTATATGAAAGGGGAATAGAGCCTAGGGGACATTGGATTTTAAGAGAAACTTCGGCGAACCAGCTCTAGAAGTGTAGAATGTACTAGGCTTTGGATCAGAGGGTTTGGGATCTGTAAACTGAGTTGTAGGAGTTGCTGATATGATAATCAAATCTGAAGGTTTATCCAGAGTGTGCATTTTTGGGTCCCAAGAAGTCAGATCTGGTACTTTCTTTAAGAGGCAGTTCCGAAGTAGTCCTGGGAGACTTCGGCAGTGAACGCTTCCTATGCTTCAAAGGAGCTTTACTGGTCTTACTGGGGAGTTTGAGCCCCTGAAGAAGATATAGATGAGGAAGGACGTAAACCTCTAAGAATGACATTAATCTCAGCTAAGGGCCTGAAGTGAAAGCTGCACATATTGAGCAGTTTTGTGTTCAAATGAGCTGCTTCTAAACAATATAGGCACTCCTTGTGGCATCCGAATTAGGGATTTTCTGCCCACAAGAAGTGCATTTTTTTAAAACCTGCCAGCTTTTTGGCCATGACAGTACAAAGAAAAGAGAAAAATATGAAAGGATAAAAATAAAGGAAACAGTGGTAGCTAAGAATTACTCTACTAAAGGGATAGGGGAGCAGAAAAAAAGTGCAAAAAGACAAATTAGCAACAACGGTAAATTTACGAAACTACTATAAAAACAGTACAGAGACTCCTGACATAGAAAAAAATGAAGACTAATAGGGAAGATTATAACCTAGAGAAGGAATACCCAAGATAAAGGAGTTAAACTTTTTACTTACAAAAAACTTGAAAAACAGTAAATAACACTGCGTGAGAAGGACCCTAAGTCTGAGCACAATGGCAAAAAATGAGATCTGAGGTATTGGGGATGGACTATGGCATTGTAGGCAATTGAGGAGCTCAAGAGTTGGATCTAAAGTCTGAAGTATGTGAACGAGCCAAATGTGTAACCCATTCGTTGTGGGGAATGAAAATGACTACATCAGATTCTGTTACATTAGTGATAGAATCAAACAAGTTCATCACTCCCATTTCTTAGGGGCCCTTCTGGTAATTATATATCGCATATCACACAGCAAAATTACCTTGGCACAGAATTAGACCAAAATCTTTCTTTTAAATCTACACAATGAGCACCAGCCAAGTGTTAAATAAGCTAAAAATCTTCTACAAAGAAAGATACCTTCCTACCACTGAAGCATTGGAGACTACTGAAATAAACATCCCATTATGCAGAACAGAGTATGCATTACATATCACAGCCCCCCCCCCCCCCCAATACAAGTCATTTACTTCAAACCACCGGAAACAACATTGCCAGGTTTATTCAATTATTTGAGCCGACAGAACAACCCTATTAAAGAATATCAAAAGATTATTTACCACACCAACAGACACCTTTCTACTCAAATTAACATTTAAATTGTAAAGCAAACAATACCGCAACCCTCTTAAAAATTTAGTCATGGTGGCAAGAAAAGCCCCCTTTCAGCAGAGGCCTGGGGAGAAACGCACCAAAAAATAAGAATAAAATACACCAAGTAATGTTCTAATACATAGAGTTCTAATGAAACCCTACAACAAATGTAGAGAAAATGTAATAATGGTTTACAGTTCTAATAAAACATTATAATAAGAACAGCATTAACAAAAGGTACTGGTCTAGTACACAGAATTCTAAAGTGACATATTAATACAAATCATCTTTCCAGTATTCAGTTACTCCAATTTTAAAATAGCTTAACAATCTTACAGATGGAAAAAAAGGAGGTACATTAGGGGAAAATATGAAGAAACAGTAGGAAAATGAGAAGAGATGGTGGGGAAAGATGAGAAAGAAAAGTGAAAATTTTACACTGGTGATGCTACGACGCAGGGTAGCATGGCATGGCAAGGCATCTCTTGTAGTACACTGTCATCCGCTGTGCCTAGACACACTGCATTACCAGACTGGGCAGTTCATTGCTGGTTACTGCCCTCTGCCGTAGTTCTGCTTGCAGTGTAGCCACTTGGGTAGTTGTTGCATCTGGGCCATGCTGGTGTGGCAGTGATTCAGCAGTTCTTCCCCTCATCCTGGCAAACAGTGATGGCACAACCTCTGCAGGCCTTTATTCTCCACTCAATACATGCCCAGTACCATTTAGGGGGTGCTTCACACTCTAAATGGTAGAGGTATCCCTCCACAACCAGCATTGGTTTGTCCCATTGGCTGGGCACTGTGCTGTATCTGTTGCCAAGCTGACCTGGGCTATACATGCACACAGATTCCATCATGGCAACACTACTTGTATATGGCCTCTCGGTATCTATCACATCCAGTGTAGCAGGGAACAGAATGTAGACACAACTTTGGTACAGGCCACTGTCAAATTTTGGGTATGTTGCTGTACAGCACCTTGTGTTGTACCCTTCTGTATAAGCGCAGTCTGCCACAGTGGCCCTTTGCAGCAGTACACACCACATTGCTCTTACTACCTTCTCTGCTAGGGATTCCCTACGTGCAGTTCACACAGCCATGGAATTGACAAGTGAATGTAGTCCAGCACACGTCTACCCAGCGCTTACACCACTGGTTCTGCATGTACTGCAGAGGTCCCCTTTAACTCCCAGCTACTGCTGCTGACCAATCAGGGTGTGGGGCCCAGTCTCAGTTTCAGTGACAGAGATTACATATGGATGTATCCATGTGTAGCACCCTTTTCTGCCTACATGCCTCTGCATATGTGCGTACCCCAGGTGCAACAACCATTGGATAGGTTTTTTTCAACCCCCACATTACACACATGCTGGTTCACTGGTCCACAGTATGCTGTGGACTTGGAGGTGGGTAATACTCTGTGTCCAATACATATTTTCCCTCCTCTTTGTGTCAGTGTTCCTTTCTACAGTGGTTGCTTTTGCACTGTTAAGTAGGTGGTCTGTGATTGCTAGGGCTGACATGTTTCCACCTGCCACTTCACTAGGGTGGCTCTGGCAGGACAGTGCCTTTCTGTTGCAGGCATACCTCTCAACCACTTAAGAGCAAGTAATCTGGACAACGCCATAACAATAGTGGAACAAATAGGGACACCTTTTAAATTTTGCTTTTACAAACTTAAAAAGTTGATAGAATAACACGTTGTGCATTAACATGAATTTTCTGAAGGGTAAGAAATCTGAAACTCAAATGTCTGTCATTATTTTCTAACTCCTATGTACAATGATTTGTCACTAATTTACCAGACAGCCACAATAGCTTGACACATGGGCCAAACATATTCTGCAAAACACCGGGTAGTCTGCGAAAACTGTACAGTGCGGGATGCTTGTGGTGTTGTAACTTGTGTACACTGTGCATGTACAAGGGTATCTCTCAGCTGCAGCTGCTTTGACATTTTCTGTCCGAGAGCTTTCCACAGTGAGGTTTACCGTATGGGTTGTATTTGGGGATTTGTATGCTTGTGCGGGGCTACTGGTAAGCTGCATTTTCTTTATTTCTGTGTTTGGACCTTCTTAACCACTTGTCATGCCGATCACTTGTCTAGCGTGGCTGTTTCCACTGTCAGGAAACAGCCCGCTTATTTACATTAAGGAATGTCTCCTTTTGTCTGTTTTCCTGTCTGCGTGGATTCCCACAGCGTATCTCTCTTTTGGCTGCACCGCTCTATGATCTAACGGTGCTGCGGCCTTCTACTTTCAGCGTTGGAGCTCGCAGGCATTTGTCTCATGATCTACATGCCGGAACTAATTCCAAAGTTTGGTGAAATAACTGGAATAGAGCAGCAAGTGCAGCACTGTGACTTTACATGGGCCAGAAAATATTTTTCACTGGAGCGTAACTCTCTGCTTGGTAAAAGCTGCCGATTTTTTTTTTTTTTTTTATTGAGGGGCATTATCGCAGTTGCAACTGAAATTTAGGGGTTATGACCAATTGGGTGCAGATTAAGTGTTCTGATAGTTTTAATCACTGCAGTTGTTTTAAGGTGAGAGTGGTGATCCCTATAAGAGAGTTTTGTAGTGACTTTTGCTATTTTATTGTAGTATGCCTCTAACTTTGTTGGTTTGTAGTCTGCAAGTTTCTAAATATGGCTGATAAATATAGAATTGTGGGAAGGAGAAGGACTGGGAAATGGTTTTGATTTTTGAATCAGTTAGGTATGGGTCTGACCAGCAGAGAAGTCCAATTTTTTTGGTGAGAAACTGTAACCAAAAAATTCATGATACCGTACAATGGTAAGATTTTCTTTGGCTTTCACACAAAGAGTCTTCTGTAAAAGTGACCATGCTTTATCTTGTAAAATTCATAATGAACAAATGCACAATAACCTCATATTATTTACAATAAAGCTTAAAGCCCATTTGACAAAATGGCAAGGTGTAATTGTTTCAGAGATACAAGTTAATGTACCAGGCAAACTTTCCCTGATACTATTATAGCAATAACCCACGCCTGGGTGTGGGTAATGCTAGATTTACCCACGGTTGGTGTGGTTTGGTCACAAGGGCGAAGCCCAAGTGGCCAAACAAAGACAACCATGGGTAAATCCAGCATTACCCACACCCAGGCATGGGTTATTGCTATTATACAATGATATTAAGAAAAAAAATACTTACTTTTCTTAAATAATGGCATTGTATAATGCCTACTTGCTGCCCTTCCACAGCTGTCGGCTATTCTGCGGCAGTTCTGATGTACTGTGCATGCGTATGCTTACGCAGTACATCAGAGCTGTGGGTGGAAGCAACGGAGATAGCTTTTTACAAACTGTCTCGCTATGTTAAAGGAGTTGAACATAGCGAGACAGCTTTAAAAAAAGCAACTGAGAATCTCCGTTGCTTTTTTTACAGCTGTCACTCTATGTTAAACTCCTTTAACATAGCGAGACAGTGTCTAAACAGCAACAGAGATCTTGCGTTCTCCATTGCTGTAAATAAAAGACTTATACTAATGGAAAAAGTCCGGGCGACCGGACCTTTTTCCATTAGTACAAGTCTGATTTACAATGTGCATGCTGACCAATCAGCTTGCACGTTTTGGAATATTAATGGAGGGGGTCGTTGTATAATAACTTTTCAACTTCTGAATGTTCAACACCCAGCAGTTTCAAGAGCAAACAGTTGGGTTTCATTATATTAATGCAAATCTGCACCTGTGATGTACATATCAAGTGTAAGAGCTGGTTGCACTGTTAGGCAAAAATACAGCATTTTCTTTGAATAAGTCTAGAAATACAGCCATATTAAAGCAGGCATTCACATTTTGCATGCAGTTTCAGTGAATGTACTTTCAATCAGTGAAAATAACCTTCAGTGAAGGATACTGATGAGAATAAATATGCTAACAGAATGTGCAGTAGATTGAGTTCAAACAAATCTTGTTTAGATGGTACTAGGCTTGGAAACCAAAGTTAGAGGGGTCTAGAAATTTATAGGGTTTTGGTATTATGAGATACTTCAGGCACACTTTATTCAGACCGATATGCAGGAAGTCATTGCAGTGCACTTTGCAGGTTTGGACTTACAGGCAGAAAGTCATTGCAGTGCACTTCGCAGAAGTGTGGTACAGACACGCGAGAGTGAGTACAGAAGTCAGGTCAAATATCCAGCATTCCAGAATATTAATGATATTGTTCAGGAGGAAAAGAATATGACTGCAGAAGCTATGGACTTAACATTCTGAGTACAGAAGTTACATACAGCATCAGGAGTCAGAAGCTTCAGACTATTTTAGTTTATCAGCACTATTACTGGAAACAGATTTGATTCAGATATTGTTGACATCTACCTCAACTGTACATAATAAAATATTCTTTACCAAACTACAGTGCATGCAGACTTTTATTCTGTAGGGTACAAGAAGATCTGACACAAAGGAGAGACAGTACCAGTTCAGTACAGTTCATGGTATTTAAAAGATAAAAATGTTCATTCCAGTTTCTTGGCAGTTATTTCCAGTTGATGCAGTATTCTACAGTCCTACCAATTCTTACACCAAGCATTCTTGACACAATAAGTGAAGCTATTCCTATAAAGGCTGCACCTTTCCCTGAGTTTTTAATGACTGTCTATGCCTACTGCACCACTACTCTATAATATCTGTACTTGTAGTGTTATTCATTTGGGGAAAAAAAGCCTTTATTTAGTTTTCTATATTCTGCTGCATTGTATAAAATGTCTACTGCTATCAATCAAATGAAATATCCACCATCAAATATAATTTAATGTTGCGTGTGTGTTACCATGTGGCTCAGGTAATAGCAGAACACGGTCCTCTGATCAGTCTTCCCACCTAATTAACTGAAATACAAAGTTCTTAGGGGGATAAGAAATAACTCATTGGAATTTACTAATTATTCATAAGGTAACAGAAAACAGAGATATTAGGTTGATCCAATGTACAGAGAACATGTGGGTTGGCAAAAAGTGCTATGGAAATTAATATGAAATGTTAGAAGAGCTCAGGGAGAATTAAACACAAATAATGGCACTTCTGACAGCACTCAAAATGCAAATATCTGAAAGCAATAAGAGAGCCTATTCACCTAACCTCACTTTTTTCAGCGTCTGAGAGATACACAATTGAAGGCTTTTTGGGGGGTGGGTGAATATGAAAGAAATGATCCATTCAACAGGTGACTCACCTTCCTTAGGAGCTGGAGAACATGGATTCAAGTCCCCAGTGTCTTTGTCGCTAGCATTATTACAGTACACCAGAGGATAACGTAGTAGGTTGGCTGCTTGGTGAAAGCTAGAGCAATAAAGTGTAGAGACCTCGCCAAAGGTCTGCTTAGCATAAATCACAGTCCAAACGAAAAACCAAAACGCTGCAGACCACCATTATATTCCAAAATTTTAATAACGTTTTCAGCGTTATTAAAGCTTTGGAATATAGCGGTGGTCTGCAGCATTTTGGTTTTGCTTGGTGAAAGGTGCATGGTGCAGAATGGAATGATTGTGAAGAACCATGCAGAATATAGGTGATATGCCAATAAAGCCCAGTGCATATGATCCATTAGTAAAAAGGGGACATCAACAAGGGAAGACCGGAAAGGAGTCGCAAAAAAAAAAAACATTTTTTTACATCACAGACCTGCATACAATGTCAGATGGTCTCAGTATCACTGACCCCTGCACTTAGCAGTTGTATCACCCTTGTCAAGATTTTCAAGCAGAACATTAAAAACTATTCCTAACCTATTAAACATTTCGGTTTTAATGTTTCAAATGTTGCCAAATCATTCATTATTGATCATATCATTAGAAAACATGACCAGAAATGAGCTGCTGGTTAGACAATCCTATGTCAAAATGTGGTTTGTATGTAACTGTGCTATAAAGCAGCAGGCCTTCTGAACTGCATATCAGCATAGTTTTATTAGTGAATAGTACCTCAAGCTATAATTAATATATATATATATATATATATATATATATATATATATATATAATTATAAAATAAAGACAAACAGAGAAGAACTATGAAAATCACTTTTATAGTGAGCAGCGGTAATCCTGAGAGTTCCAGTGTATACTTTACCGGTAGCTAAAGTAAAATCATTTGAAAGTGTGCCAAGCAGCAGGCACATTTCAATTAATAAGCTCTTCAAAAAATATGGTATATGCCACTGCTGAACCAGACAGCAAACTACAGAGAGAGAGAGAAATTAGAAGTTATGTACTCACCATAACGTTCCATCTGAGTAGGTGTATTCATTTGTCTGCAACCTGTGGGTTATGGATCCGATATCGGATCTGAACCGGCATGGTTTACCAGCTATGGATCCAAGCTCTCAGCTCCTCCCCTCACCCATAATGCCTTGCTCTACCCTCATGACCTCAGATCGAGTTTGCCAACAGCAAGAACACCCTGAAAAGGGTAACACACAATATGCAGGAAACTGAAAGGCCAGGGGGATAGGAGGGCAGGATGGTTGCAGACAAATGAATACACCTACTCAGATGGAACGTTATGGTGAGTACATAACTTCTAAATCTGAAGTAGGAGATTCATTTGTCTGCAATCTGTGGGACAGAGTCCCCAGCTACCTGAATCTTGGGTGGCCATCATGGAAGGATATTCCGGAGCACCGCTGAGCCAAAGGATGCTCTACCCTAGATGCAAGATCCAACTTGTAGTGGGAAATAAAAGTATGAGATGAAGCCCACGTGGCTGCTGCACAAATATCATCTAGAGGAATCCTAGCCTTAAAGGCTGCCGAGGTAGATACTGACCGGGTTGAATGGGCGTGTACACCCTCCGGCGCGGGCCTTCCTGAAGCTTGATAAGCCAATAAGATACATTGTGAAATCCAGCGAGACAGAGAGACTTTAGAAATTGGCTTGCCCAAATTAAATTTAGCAAAGGAAATGAACAACTGGTCGGATTGCCTATGACCAGCCGTTCTGTTTAGATAAAATCTAAGTTGCCTGTGAACATCTAAGGAGTGAAGCTTGTATTCACCTTTGTTTTCATATTTAGGAAAGAAAACAGGGAGGTTAATGGATTGATTAATGTTTGCTTCAGAAGCTACTTTAGGAAGAAAGGACGGGTTGGTCCTGAGGTAAACACGGTCCGGATGAAAGACCAAGTAAGGAGGTTTAGCTGATAATGCTTGGAGCTCTGAAACTCTCTTGGCCGATGTAATGGCTACTAAGAAGGCAGTCTTGAAAGACAAGAATTTGAGATCTACCGTAGCCGCTGGTTCGAAGGGGGGGGAGGTCAAGGCCTGGAGAACTAAGGAAAGGTCCCAGGGAGGAACTGCTTGTTTTACAGGGGGCCTGAGAAGGAAAGTACCTTTAAGAAAAATTTTACACAACTTGGCTGACATGAGTGGACTGGAGTCATGACCAATGTGATAATGTGAAATTGCCGCAAGTTGTACTTTGACTGTGGAACTGCTGGCACCATCGTTAAAAAGAGTGGTTAAGAAATCAAGCACTAAAGGGAGAGGAACTGTGAAGGGGTTCAGGCCTTGCCGCTCCGCCCACAAAGAAAACCGTTTCCACTTGCTGCGGTAGACTTTCCTAGTGGACGGTTTATGAGCTGCCACCAGGATCGCCTTAACAGGGGACAAAATACCGGGAGTCCTGATCAAGAGTGGAACTGGAGCAGCCAAGAGGTCAGCTTCAGGTTGTCCAGGTTCGGAGGAGATAGGCAGGATGGATGAGATATCAGATCCAGAATGGGATCTAGAATCCAAGGGGGATTCACCGAGTGAGACCTTAGGAAGGGGAACCAGATCTGTCGAGGCCAAAACGGAGCAATGAGAATCATTCTGCAACCCACCCGAGAGGCTTTCTGAAGAACTTGGAGCATCAGAGGCAAGGGTGGATAAGCATACAGACGACCGGGTGGCCAAGCATGCACCAGAGCGTCTCTTGGGGAACCTCCTGGAGGAGGTATCAGTGCGAAAAAACTGTCACACTTGGTGTTTGAGGGAGAGGCAAAAAGATCGCATGAAGGAGTTCCCCACCGTGCGAATATGCGTTCCGCTACTTGAAAATTGAGAGACCACTCGTAAGGGGTCAGAATGGTGCGACTGAGCTTGTCCACCAGGATGTTGGACCGACCCGGAATGTGCGTTGCTATTAGAAAGCGGTTGGTGGAGATTGCCCATTCCCAAACTCTCATGGCTTCTCGACAAAGAGGGTAAGACCTCGTTCCTCCTTGCTTGTTGATATACCAGACAACCGACATGTTGTCCGATTGAATCGCAATTGTTCCCAAGGGAAGAAAGTCCTGAAGTGCTAGCAACGCTAAGAGCACTGCTCTCATCTCTAGAACGTTGATATGCAGTAAGGTCTCTGAATGCCCCCCCCCCACCCGAGGCGGGAGGCGTCCGTGGTCACCGTGGCGAGAGGGGGAGAAGCACAAAATGGGCGGCCTTTGTGGAGATCTGGGGAGTGAAGCCACCACAGGAGGGACCGCTTGCAAGCCTTGCTGATCGCAATGGGATGATGCATAGGAAGAGCAAGGTATGACCACTGTACTAAGAGTCCACTGGAGGATGCGCATATTGAGCCTGGTGAGAGGAAGAAGTGCTATAGCAGACGCCATGGACCCTAGAGCCCTCAGGACCAACTCCGCCGGAACAGAACTTGAGTGGAGAATGGCCCGCACCTGGAGCTGCAGATTTTGAACTCTGTCCGCAGTGAGGAAGGCTTTTAAACTCCTTGTGTCTAACCTGGCCCCTATAAAATCTAAGAGCTGTGTGGGCGCTAGGTTGGATTTCTTTGTATTTATAGTGATGCCCAGATTGGGAGCAAGATGGAGAAAGGAGTCTCGTGACAATAGTAGTAGATGCCTTGTTGGGGCGGTAAGGAGCCAGTCGTCCAGGTAGGGGAAGACCTGCACCCCCTGAAGCCTCAGGTGGGCTGCTACCACTGCTAATACTTTGGTGAACACCCTGGGGGCTGTGGTGAGACCAAAGGGAAGGACCCGGAACTGGTAGTGACTGGCTCCCAGCCGGAAGCAGAGAAACCTCCTGGAGCGCCTGTCCATTAGGATGCAGTAGTACGCATCTTTGAGGTCTATGGAACACATCCAGTGATTTTCTCCCAGAAGGGGGAGAATAGATTGCAGAGTGACCATTCGGAATTTTTCCTTGGGAACTGCCAGGTTCAAGAGAGAAAGGTCTAAAATTGGTCTTAGATCCCCCGTCTTTTTTGGCACTAAAAAACCTGGAGTAGAACCCTGATCCTATCTGGTCTGGGGGGACGGGCTGGATGGCTCTTTTCTTTAGCAGATGGCCAATTTCTGCCAAAGCGGCCTCCCGTTGACCGGGTGGAACGTCTGGGAGGGACTTCAATTTTGGTAAGTGACGAAAAGGGATATGGTATCCTCTGGATATGATCTGGAGAACCCAGCGGTCTGATGTTATGGACTCCCATGCCGCTAGGTGCCCCGAAAAACATCCCCCGACTGCCTCCAGAGAGGAGCAGCCGGGCAACCCCTCAGGGTTGCTGCGCGGGCCGTTCAGAGAAGGGTTCTCTGGACCCGAAGTTCCTGGGAGCCCCTCTGCCTCTAGGGCGGCGTCCTCCCTGTCCTCCTCTGCCACGGAAGGACTGGTTGTCCGGAGCAGGCTGGGATTGCTGCGACTTCCGGAACCACATCTTCTTCTGACCCTTTTGGTTCCTAGAATAGGGCCTCTGGGGTGCAGAGAAGCGGATTCCGACGGCAGACAGCGTCTTCCCGTCCTTCTCGCTCTGGGTCAAAGTGTCGCGAACGGTTTTGCCAAAGAGGGCAGAACCATCAAAGGGGGCGTTCGCAAATGACGCTTTGAAGGGCTCTGAGAAATCGCAATGACGGAGCCAGGCCTGACGTCTAGTGACTAGACCTGCCCCCGCGGCTCTAGCGGTGCCTTCCGTAGCATGGGAGAGTAGCCGCATAGAGGTATTGGTAACTGATCTAAGAGTGGCCATGTGGGTGGAGTGCAGCACTTTGTCCTCCTCCGACATGGACTCTGGGGGAGATGCAGCGTATTCTTTAATGAGATCGTGCTGCATCCTAATAACGTGTGCCAGGTAGTTCAGCGCCCTTACCGAGAAGGTCGCTGAACTAAACATCCGCTTCCCCAAGCGGTCCATCATCCGAGACTCCTTGCTCGGGGGATGGACTGAGGGACTCTCCTGAGCAAGTTCCCTCTTGGTGGCCGCCGCCATCAACATGGCATCTACCGGAGGCCCCTTATTCCAATGGGCACGGTCAGACGGTGGACTGAGGATCCTGTCGGGCCTCTTAGGGATTGGCTCCACGGTGTCCGGTTCCTTCCACGCCCTGGTGGTAATGAGGTCCACCAGGGGGTCGGCAGGAGGGGACACCCAAGAGGTAGACGGGCCCGCTTCAAATGCCTCCAAGAACACGGACTCATCCGAGGAAGACTTGGGGGCAGACCACCCCCCCCTTATGCGGAGCATTTCCATGATGTCTCCAAATGAGACATCCTCGGGGTGACCGTGGGGAGCCTTCCCTTCCTTCAGATCCGTGTCTTCCGTGAGAGACTCGGGGAGTCAATGTGCCTCCTTTTGCACGTATGCTTGCGAGGAACATCCTCTGGGGGGCTGTCAGAGGACTCCTCGCAAGCAGCAACCTGTTCCAGGGGAACAGCTTGGGGCACAGAAGCGGGCTGTCCCAAGGGCCGGATGGTGGAAGCCTGACCCAGTGCAGAGGGAGCGCGGGACGGAGCCGAAACAAGTGCCGGGGGTCCGGAGACCCTCAACAGGGCCCTCTCCACTACATCAAAGGCCGAAGGGGAGCCGACCTCGACCAAAGGATCCGACAATCGGCTCCCCCTCGGATCCGAAGAGTGGATCGGAGCCGGCGCCGAAGCGCTCGGATCCGAAGGGACAGTGCGCTCCGACACAGACGGCGCCGAAGGAGCACTGATCCCCCCGGATCCGAGGCTCGGATCCAGGCTCCGAGAGGTCGGATCCGATGCACTCGAGGGCAGGGTCGGATCCGAAGTACCAAGTACTATCGGCGCCGACCCACCCCCGGCTCCGAAGCTGCTCGGCTCCAACTGCTCCGAACCCGGGTAGCGGGTCGGAGAAGGAGCAATTGGCTTGAAAAAGGGGGTCGAGCTTCCGGGCAAGAGCACTCCCATCTGCATCTGGGCCTGGATGAACCTTCTCATCATCCGGTCCAGATCAGCATCCGATAGGCTGTACGTTGATCTCGACGAGGCTACCGAGGTAGGCCTTGAGTGCCTCCTCGATAGCCTCGACGGAGATCGGGTCTCCTCCTCCTCAGGTCCCGGTGAAAAACACACTGGAGACCGGAGCCGAGGAGGAGGAGATCCAGCAGACAAGGGGGCCGGGGGAGAAGCCCGCTTGGCTGGCGGGGCCGAAACAGAGGTCTCGGCCCGCCGCTTATGGTGCTTCTCCCTCCGGTCCTTTTTCTAGCTTCCCTCTCCTCCGAACCAGAAACGGGAGGTTGAGTCCCAGGAGGAGGAGGGGAGCGGAGAGGAATAACCGTGGGTGCAGTTACCCGAAGGAGCGGAGGTCGGAGCAGAGTCCGCGGCAAGAGGCCCGCCAAAACAAGCTTGGACCTCCGCTCCTTCAATGCCCTGGGGTTGAACCCTGCACAAATGGAACATCCAGATGTGAGGTGTTCAACCCCAGGCATCTAACGCACGAGTGTGGCCATCAGCTGGGAAAGCTTATGGCCACACTCGAGCACTTAGAAAATAGCCTTGGGCTGCTCAGACATCCCAAGCTAACAAATAAAAGTTACTAGAACTAAAGTAAAGTAACTAAAAAACAAAAATCACTCACAGGCCCAACACACACACTACGCTACCAGCGAGGGGAGGGATATAAATTTAAGATTAAACTTTTAAAAAAGTAATAATACAAGAGGGAAACCTACACTTTCACACAAATTAACCAAAAAATTTTTAAATTTCACTAATTTAAATACTGAATATAGCACTTAGCTGGAGAGCTGGAAAAAACAATCTGGTCACCATGCGCGGCAAACGAGATCTGGGGTCATGAGGGTAGAGCAGGGCATTATGGGTGAGGGGAGGAGCTGAGAGCTTGGATCCATAGCTGGTAAACCCATGCCGGTTCGGATCCGATATCGGATCCATAACCCACAGGTTGCAGACAAATTAATCTCCTACTTCAGATCATTAAAGCACAAAATAGTCCTCAGTGTACTAGCACACATTTTTTATTGCAGTTCAAGGAGAAAGTACAGTTGTGTACACTTACCATAAGTGTAGATGTTCGAGTGTATTCACTGTTGCAGTCATTACATTTGGGTTATCTGCTTGCAGGTAGCCCTCAGCCAGCCTGATTATCAAAGTCTTGGGTCCTGTGTCGGTTGCTGTCTCCTTCCATGACATCAGGGAGTCAGGAATAAAACATGCAGCCGATGCCTTTACATCAGTTTTTCTTGCCCCAGATGTCAGGTGCCCCCATAATGGGAAGCAATTATATACAAGGTTACACCTCCAATTATAAGCAAATACACCAGAAAGCTTAAATACAGTAAAGAAGAAGAGAGGTATAGCAAATAGAGTCAGGGGGCTGGAGGGAGGTTAACCAGGACAGCAACAGTGAATACACTCAAACATCTACATTTATTGTAAGTGTACACAATTGTACTATGTTCTTCGTGTTTCACTGTTGCAGTCATTACATTTGGGTAGATTCAAAAAGCTAAGGAAGGGAGGAGGCAATTAGAGAGCATTAGGACCAGCTACTAGGCCCTGCAAGACTGCAGTGGCAAAACCAGCAATGGATTTCGAGAAAATAGACAAGTGGTAATGCTTGGTGAAGGTATGAACAGAACTCCAGGTAGCAACTTCTAGGATGTCCCGGGTAGGAATACCTCTAAGAAAGGTTGTTGAAGTAGATGCAGCCCTGGTGGAATGTGATCTTTTCCCCTGTGGGGTAGGTTTTCCATGGTGCTTATAGCAGAAATGAATGCAATGGCCTATCCATTTAGGAAATGGTTTGTTTTGAAATGGCCTTCCCCTCTGTCCATGCAGCAAAGGCAACTAGCAGCTGTTCAGTTTTCTGAGAAGCTTAGTCCTGTCCAAATAAAATCTAAGTTGTATGTGCACGTCCAAAGAGTGCAGTATTCGTTCTCCTTTGTCCTGTGGATTACGAAAGAAGGTTAGCAAATGAATGGACTAATTAAGAGCCACACTGGATACCACCTTGGGCATAAAGGAAGGGTTGGTCCCGAGGGACACCCTGCCTGCATGGAAGATGATGAAAGATTCCACTGCTATGAGGGCCTGTAATTCGGACACTCTTCTTGCTGAAGTGATGGCTGGAAGGAAGGCAGTTTTCCAAGAAAGGAATTTCAACTCTGCAGTTGCAGCTGGCTCAAAGGGAGGTAGAGTGAGCTTTTACAATACAAAGTTAGGGTCCCAGGCAGGAGTAGGGGCTCTCTTGGGTGGTCTTAAATTTTTGGCCCCTCTGAGGAACTGCTTCACCAGTGGGTGAGAGAAGAGGGGTGGGCTCTGTACTATAATGTGCTGAAATAGCAGAGGCATGAATTTTAACAGAAGAGAAGGAAAGGCCCTTGTGAAGCATCTCTGTTAAGTACTGAATAATATGCGGTAAACTGGGCACTGTTGTGCCCATCCCCCGAGTATGGCTTTAGGAACAGAATCTTTTCCACTTTTCAGCATAGGATTTTCTAGTACTAGGCCTACTTGCCTCCAGAATGACATCCAGCACTTGCTTACTGAGGGATGGTAATGGAGAGTTCAGGCAGACTGCAAGGTTCAGGGTTTGAAGCTGGGGGTGCAGAATCTGGCCCTCCTGTTGGGACAGCAGGGAAGGAGTCTGAGGCAGGTGCCACACTGTGCAAAAGTGGGTACACCAGTGTTGGCGTTGCCAGTCTGGTGCAATGAGTATTGCCCTTGGTTTGTCCTGTTTGATCTTTAGTAGAACTTTGGAGAGGAGAGGCAGAGGGGGAACGGCATAAACTGAGAGGTTTTTCCAGGTGAAGAACAGGGCATCCACTTTCCAAGCTTGTCTGTGGGGAGTCCTTGTGCAGAATTTGTCCAATTGGTAGTTCTGAGGGGAAGCAAACAGGTCTATCTCTGGGCTCCCCCATTTGTTTCTCAACATGTTGAATATCTTTGTTTCCAGTTTCTACTCATGTGGGTCCATGAGATTTCTGCTTAGGTCGTCTGCCAGTGAATTTAGCTTGCCTGGCAGGAATTGAGCCTGTAGATGCACTTGGTAGCTCAAGGCTGTGTTCCACAATCTGCAGAGGGGGCATGAGTGGGTTCCCCCCTGCTTATGTACCACATAACAGTGGTGTTGTCTGTTTTTACCAATAACTGTCTGGAAGGATGTGGTCCTTGAAGGGTGCCAGAGCATTCTGTACAGCTAACATTTCTTTTTGATTGATATGCAGGTGCATTTGACTCGAGTTCCATTTGCCTTGAATGCACTGCCCTGCCAAATGCGCCCCCCATGCATAGTCTGATGCGTCTGTTGTTAGGGTTTGGGCGGCAGGGGGTAGAGTGAATGGCAGTCCCTTGTTGAGGTAGCAGGCCTCTGACCACCAAAGGAATTCTGTCTTTATACAAGGGATGATAAGAATCACGGATACCAAATCCTGAGAATGTTGACACCATAGGCTTTTTAGATACCACTGCAGTTTCCTCATATGCAGTCTTGCATATGGAATTAGTAGGATGCAAGAGGCCATGTACCCCACAGCTTGCAGTATTTTCCTTGCAGTTAACTGGGTCTTTGTGGCCAGTAATTTGAAGTAGGCTGTCAAGATAAACTTGTTTCTCTGGCATGAGGTAGGCCCATCTGGGAAGTTGTGTTCAAGCTTGCGCCCAGGAATACAATTTGTTGTCAGGGTACTAGATGAGATTTCTTTTCATTTATGGTGTACCCCAGTGAGGTTAGCAGTTTCTTTACAAATGCCAGATGATTTAATAGTATGTCCTGGCTTTCTGCCTGAATTAGACAATCATCCAGGTATGGGTATATTTGAATATTTCTTTGCCTGCAAAATACAGTGACATTTTGTGAATACCCTGGGCGCAGTAGATCAGCCAAAGGGCAGTGCAGAAAACCTATAGTGCACATAGCCTGCTCTGAAGTGTAGGTATTTTCTGAAAGAATGCCTTATTGGGATGTGCAGGTAAGCTTCCTTTAAATCCAGTGTTGCCAACCAGGCATTTTTGCCCAGCATGGGAAGAAGCTGATAAAGAGTTAGCATTTTGAATTTTGGAATTACAAAAAAGGTGTTTAGGATGCACAGGTCCAGGATAGGATGCCAGTTGTCGTCTTTTCTGGGTACCAAGAAAAGTCGAGTAAAAGCCTTGTCCCCACTCTTCTTCTGGGACAGGCTGAATAGCCCTGATACTTAAAAGACAGAGAACCTGCTGTTGAGCCTCTGCCCACTGCTTTGGGGGGAGGTCTGGCCAACTTTTTGGGGTTGGTAAGGTGTGGAAGTGGAATCTGTATCCTTGGGAGACTATATTTAAAACCCATTTGTCTTGGGTAATGAGTTCCCAGTTTTTTGCATGCAGGGTGATCTTTCTCCCTAAAGGTGCGGTCAATTGAGCAGGGCTTGGAAGGTTTAAGGTTAAGACATTGAGACAGTTTACCATAGGGGGGGTGTCTTACTAATTCCAGCTTTGGAAGTGGGAGCCCCCCTCTGCTTAGCCCTGAGAGTACCTTGAGACTGTGGCCTAGGTGGTCTGCTGTTCCTGGATTTGGACTGAGAAGGCCTGGAAGAGACAAGAAAGGACCAATTCTTAGAAGGCCAATGCCTACTAAATCTGGGAGGCTGTACTTGCAGGAAATCTTTAACAATTTGCACAGATTTAGCTTTTTCCTCTACCTTTTTAAGAACTTCTGCTTTGTTGCCAAACAGGCGGTCTTGGTTTAAGGGAGCATCCAGTAATTTGGCTTTAACATGATCTGGCATAGTTTGCCCCTTAAGCCAAGCATGCCTTCTAAGAACAGTCCCAGTAACAGCAGCCCTACAAGATGCCTCTAAGGAGTCAGAACCACATTGCAAAGTAGAATTACCAACTTGTTCAGCAGAATGCATTACATCCTGTAATTCTTTATTTTCAGCACAGTCAGGAATCAACATCAATTTCTGTTTATGTAATCCAATAATATGCTGCTGGTACTTCAACATACGAAACTGGCAGTTTAAGGCCCAAATGGCCAAAGTAGCAGGGAAGTGCATACCTTCTTACTCCATCTGTCCAGGGCCCTGGAATCTCTATCAGAGGGGGTAGGATTTTTGGCAGTAGTAGCCTTAATACCTTTGGGTCCCTGTGAAATGGTCTCTGGGTCCGCAGTAGGATTCTTAGAGAGGAACTTGTGAGAATAAGGTACTCTGTAATACCAGTCAGGTTTCCTGGGAGCAGGAGATGAGGAGTTTGGGGCCAGGCTAGATTACAAGAAGGCATCATCTACAATGTCCACCACAGGGGGGGATAGCTAAAGGCCTGTGCTGAGGCAGGAGTAAAAATTCCCTAAGCCTCTTTTTGGAGTCAAAGTAATCTTGGCTTTCCCAGCAGAAATGCTCCCTAAGAGTGTGCAAAGTTTCACCAAAAGAGAAATCTTAAGGAGGGGAAGCAGAGGGAATGGAGTCCTCTGCATCAGAATCCTCATAGGTAGACAAGGGCAAATCCTGGTTATCACAATAAACAGAAATTTGAGAAACCTGATCAGAAGGAAAATCAGTTGTAGGTCTGTTAGAGGGAGAAGGGTGGCTTCACCTAATTAAAGTAATAAGGTCTTCAGCCATTCTTATCATTTGTTTTTTAGGCATATGGGCCTGACCATGCGGATGGACGTCAGTTTTCTAGGAGTGGATCGAGTCTTAGGCCTTGAAGAAGAAGAAGATGACATCGGTTTGATATGCAAGTCAGTACGCCTGAATACACCCTCAGAAGCCGGTGCCTGCACAGCGGCTCCAGACCCATCCAAAGTAGAGACATCCACAGGTTCCCTAGTCGAAGAAGAATCTTGCGGCATACCGGACTCCGAATGGGTCTCAGTAGAGGCCTGCGAATCTAAAGTAGTGGGTATCAGGGGCTGCAAAAGCACCGGAGTACCAGCAAACTGGCAACTAGCATAACAGCAGCATCGTCGGCAGCTTTGGACCTATGCGGTCTGTCTCTGTCTTTATCTTTAAGTTTTTTCGGAATGTCAGTAGTCGGATGGCTTACCGAAGCCATTTCTGGATAATTGAACAGAGTACCGAAATAGTTAGATGCGAAAATGAACCGACGACGAATAGTACGAGGATTGAATAAGGCACAAAACCGACAGTGAGGGAACATCGTGGTCTTCGCCTAAGCAAGGAATGCAGTACGTATGAAAATCTTTGAGGTATTTGCTTTCCACAAAAAATACAATTGTTAACTTTTACTGACATCGGTTTAGAGCAAGAAAAAGGATCCCCAACGGGGTACTTAGTTTTTTGAAAACTTCAGTTCTGAAACTCGAAAACGAAAATTTCAAGAGTCGGCTGACTGGCACTTGCGAACTGCTTCTGCTTCGGGCAAGAAAGACTGATGTAATGGCATCGGCTGCATGCTTTATACCCCTGACGTCATGGAAGAAGAGACCGCAACCAACACAGGACCCAAGACTTTGATAATCAGGCCGGCTGAGGGCTACCTGCAAGCAGATAACCCAAATGTAATGACTGCAACAGTGAAACATGAAGAACATCAGCTTTGCCCTCCAGACAAGGATGCCTTATAATCCCACACAATCTACTGTTTTTTAGAACAATCCATTTTAAATTAGTAAGTTTTGCAATAATTTCCCCATTATTCTCTTCCAGCAGTGTCTACATTCACTTCAGTGTTTCGCATTTAACCCCTTACTCTATCATCTAGGATAGAGAAAGTATTCACTCTTGTCTCTACATGACCACAATTCTATTTCAGCAAATACAACAATAACATGTTTAGATTACCTTTTAATGTGAGGATAGCGGCTGTTGTTTGAAAACTAAACAATCAATCAAAACTGCATGGGTGAAGTGTCTTAAGCAAGGACTTAAAAGGTATGAACATGTATTAGATTTAAGTAAATAAATTTACCCAAGCATGTCGCCTCATAGCAAGACATTGTCCTGTTCAATTCTCAGCTAGAGCGTCTTCTGTGTGGAGGCATACGTGAATGGGGCATGCCTTCATTGAAGGTTGTGCATCAGGGCTCGTAACCTGGTACATAAAAATCCACTACCAATCATTAGTGAACCAGAGTTCCACTGTGGCGACCCCTAACCAGGAAAAGCTGAAAGACACAAACAACTGTTTCATGATCAGAGGAAAACATCCAAAGTTAACTGTTCTGGAATTATGGAGTCTATAAATAGTTATTCCCAAGCTGAGATACTCTGGTGCAATGGCCTGTACAAAAGCAACATTACACCATATAAATTCCTCTGAAACCAAGTCCTTCAAAGTCAGACCTATCTAAACACATCAGTATGGAAGCAAATTTCCACCTACTGATCCCCTGTAAACAATATATTGGTGATCAGCTTCTAACAGCAGCCCTATTCCTTCAGTTTCATAAAGTATTCAGGAAGTGGATGAGGTCTGAATATGCCACTGTCAAAATAGTTATCTCAGGAAAAACAAAACAGGATGAAAGACCCTATAAACACTCCTTGTATGGAGGAAGCTATTCAAGGTTGAAACCAATATTTCATTTACTGGTTCTAAATGAGTTGGAGTATAATTGGGTACTTTTTTTTTTAATTCTCAGTTACTGTGAAACTGCAAAAGTATTTGCTCTGAAAACAGACATAAAAACTCACTAACAAGACACTGAAGTCTCTGGACAATACCATCACACAATGCCAGACATTCTGAAGTACTGATCTGAGGTACTTAAGTGGAAGCACACAACAAAATACAATCTGTAATTGACATGTCCCTTCTGTTTATTGGGAACAGGACCACCACCCCACAGTATTGTTATACAATACAGTTAATGCACATGATAATTAAACCTCATCAATGCTTACTCAGCCATACACCTTCAATTTTAACTGCAAGGAACAAGATACCTTAGTACCTGACAGCAGTGTAATTGTATCAAATAGAATACATTAAACTAAGCTATACTAGTAATGCAAAAACAAAAAAAAAAAAAAATCACCCTTTTAGACCAGCGACCTCAGCCCATACAAGTCTCAAGCTAACTGGTATGAAAATTTACTAGAGTCGAAGACCAAGTGAATAAAAGTATTTGGTTGTTCAAAAAGTATCATTACAGAAAAAGTCTGCTACACACTTCAGTTAACTACATGCTGCTGCTGAAGCCAACAAATGGGAGAAGCCTACTGTAAGAGGATTAACAATGAGAAGGCCAGTACTCAAACTACTGCAATAGAATACTGCTTATGATGCCCTACATGTCTGAAGTTTCACTTAAAATTATCATGAAGTATCGGAGGAGCTGTACCTGCACATAAAAACTGAAAACAAAGAACATTCTACCATAGAACCCGCTGCAGAAACTACCTCTGCCTGCCCAGATGCTGAAGTTGAGTCAATAGTCTGAACGTATTTGCCTTATTCCATACATTGCTTCTGTTCCCTATTAAGTATGTGTTTGACAAATGTGCAAGCACCTGTCTTTACGGCTGTGTGTGACGGGTGAGCTGAGCATGTATTTAATTTTATACAGTTGTCTGATAAATATGAATAAACCTCTATTTTGAGCATGTCTATGTATACAGTTCTAAAAATCACAAAATCCACGTCAGGCCAGACACTGAGTAAGGAAATGGATCCAAGTATATTAATCACACTGAGACAAAAAAAAATCCACAAGTGCTTTCGTCCTGCTCTGGACTTCCTCAGGAGTTTTGACACACACTTTGTGGTTACTATGTATACAGTTCTCTAATTTAAAAAAAATGCTTAATGATCTCCTGTCTGTGTGTAACTGAATGTATGGTCATGTCCATTAATATACTTATTGAAATATGCATATCTTACGTTAATTAGGTGTCCCTGAATGTGCCTGATTTTAAGGTCCTTTGTCCCTGATTCTCTGATCTGGATGGTGTGAAGTATGCCCCACAGAACTTAACGCTGAACAGCCCTATAACAAATTAACTAGATGGATCTCTCCCATCCACTTCAACACTCTCAGCTGCTTATGGTGTAGAATATATTACACTACCCAGCAAAATGCCTCATCCTACAAACTGCTCCAAGCTTATTCCCCAACACAACAGAGACACCAAGTAAATAAACATAATTGGCTGTTCAATAGGTATCACTGCAGAAAAATTCTGCTACGCTTCAGAGTGCACGTACTATCAGGTACCAGAGTACATGTACTTCAGCACTGGCAGAGTACGTCAATATAATTTGTGAGAAGACAGATTTCTGTAGGAAAACTACATCTTGGAATAAATACCCTACAAATGTCTGCTCTGTAGTGTTAAGTATAGACAGAGTCCTGCACTCTTACTTCCAGAATTTCCAGCCTTTTACTTTAACACCTTTATTGAATTATCATTTGTGACATAGGCAAACTTACATTTATATAAAAGTAATCAGACTATATTAACTTCACATTTACAAACATTATACAGAGATATTGTTCTTTATAGTATAATCAATTCCAGCATTACATACATTCTTCAATTCCTGACTTCTCTTAAACCTCACTCCTTCTCCAAAACATTTTCGTGCATGTATCATTCCCACAATTTTTCTATGTAATTTACACCTATCATTTTCTGAATATCCCACTTCCAATTTTTTTTCATCTCTTTTACAATATTCACTACTTCAAGTACAGTTGGTTTAGACTTTGATTTCCATTTTCTAATCATTGCTTTTTGGCAGCTGCCAGAATTAAATGTAAAGCTTTACAATGTGCAGGCAATTCAGGTCCTGTAACCCAGCTCAGAAAAAATCAGTTCCTTAGTTACACTCATTTGTTCATGCAGTATTACTGAGACAGTACTCTGCATGGATTTTTTAAAGTTTGTTACTCCAAGAATATATGCTACCAGGTGCTTCTTTCTTCCACAATGTGCCTCCAACATTTGCCATCCACCTGAGGGAAAAATTCTGAGTCTTCTTGGGGTATAAAAGTACTTTTGCAAACACCTCCATGCAAAAATCCTACATTATCTAGATTTTGTAACATATTTGGTAGTCTTATATGTGTCCTCCCCATTATACTGTTGTTAACTGCTTATCTAATCTATCTTCTCAAACTTTTGAGACCTCCACTGACTGATTCCTGTAGTTAACATGCAAAGTTTTTTAGTTTTTTTATGCCCTACTAATTAACCCTTTGTTAACATCAGCTTCTGTTCTAGAGTCAACTAAAAACTCAAACAGTGTAGGTTATTCATTTAGGATTCGCTTATTCCTTGCTCTTGGCCTAGACTCTCATATCAGTCCCTGATAAGGAAGGCAATCTCTAGCCTACAGTCTTCTTGACTTCTTCCCATTCTATTACCTTTTCCCTCTATAATTTGTACCAAACACTTTGGCTCCTTTACCAGCTTCCTCCAGTCCCCTTCTGCCTATTCTCCGCATCCCTAATTACAATCATCCCTGTCAGCAGGATCTCCTTTTCCATTCCCATGTTGGCTTAATACTTTCTGCTACTTTACAAATATAATATTCTGTATGACTATTATATGCTTTAAGGATCTGATTCTAAAATACCACTGTTCCTTATTCTTGAATTACACACCTGCTTCATAATCATCCCTTTCCACTATGAATTGTAGCTTTTTGCTTATGTTATGTAATCAAAAACTTGACTCTTGTCCTCTTCCCCTCCCAGATAACATCCTTCAACTGTTTATCACTATCTTCAACGTTGATAAACATATGCCTTATCTGTATATAAAACTAAAGGGACTAAAACATTTTAATGCTTGTATCTTGCTATCCATACCAACAGGCAAGAGCTTCCAGTTTGTCAGTTTTTATATTATCTTTTTAGTTTCTTCCCACATATCCTTAGTAGCCATAACAGAATCATTTTAGCCCACACTCCTAAATACTTCATTTCACCATGTCACCATAAATATAGGTATTTTTGAACCAATTCATGTGTGGGTACATAGTTTACAGCTATAGCCTTTGTTTTATCTAAATTAATTGTACACCCTAAAAAAAGAACTGATCAGAATGTTCCATAACACAGGTGTCATTTTATGGTTCTGTCAGGTACAAAATATAATCTTCAAAAAAGCCAGCTTTTCTTGACTACCATACCCATTATATCCTTGAATTTTGAGTCCATTTTGAGTCTATTTTGTTTGCCAGTGGTTCTAAATAGATCACAAATACTAAAGGGGAAACAGGACAACTCTGCCTGGTTCCTCTGTTCAGACAACTTATCAAAAGGGAACCCTCCAATCCCTCCTCCTAATTAACCTTATTATTGTATCAGGAAATGCAAATGCTTCCATAGCCTTACTCATAAAATCACAGCTTGATCTGTTGAATGCTTTGCCTGCATCAAGACCCACCAACAGCAGCATTATTTTTTATATTCTGCTTCCCTCTGGATCATCATTGTTCTATTAATGCTGTCAAATGTTTGCCTCCCCTCCACAAAAGCCACACTGATAAATATCCATCAATTTTGGCAACACCCTTGCCATTCCTTTAGCCATTACAGACATAAAACACTTTATAATAACAGTTTAAAATTGAAATGGACCTATAAGTTGGATCTGATGGGTCTTTACTGTCTTTAGGAATTACAGCCACCACAGCTTTTTCCAGGATGTTGGTGCTTCCTCTCCATTTCTCTCATCTCCTCCTGTCTTAACTGCTAATTTCTACGCATCACCTACCTCTAACTTTGGCATATTAAGTCTCCCATAAATATTTCCATTTGTGCTTTTGCCTTGATTTCCCTAGTTCCCTGCTTTACACAAATGTTCACAGCATGTCTAAAATATCTCCAATACCTCTACAAGATCTATGGTTATTATTTATTTTATTTTACATTTGTTGACCGGGCTGGTCCAACTGGATTTATGTCCATTTTCAGTGGAGGCTCGGGGAGAAAAGCTCCACACTTCAGAATAGAATAACAAATACATAGGCACATTACCATGTTTTGAAAAGTAATAATAGTACATCACATTTTAGCTTATGAGTAAGGAAAAAAAACAATCGCAGTTACAAATCAAGTATGGATATACATACAATATATAAAGTATCTGAAATAGAGCACTATTAAACTAAACATTTTATTGTTAGTAAAAGATCACTGAGTTTATGTGAGTGAGAAGATTAATGTCTAGTGACAAGGGAGGTAGTTAGTTTGGGTTTGCACAGGGGCACAGCCAGTGGGATTTAAGGTATGGTTTGAGTTTGGTTTTAAATAGGGTAGGGAGGCTAGGTCATTTGGGAAAGTGTTCCAGGTTTTACCCACTGTGTTAGAGAACAGAGTCTCTAGTCAGATTGTTGGTTTTACTTGTGTTTACCAGTAATTTATTAGATGATCGCAGGGTCTTCAGGTTAATGTAGGGGGAGATTAGGTTAGTGAGTACTGGATTATTTGTAGGATGATACAGTAGCATATGGGCAATAGTTAGTTGGTTGAATAGAATAAGATTTGACAATTCTAACCATCCTAGTTGATTAAGATTATTGCAATGATGGGTTCTATGGGTAGAACCAGTTGCAAATCTAGCAATATTATTGCAGGAGCTGGCTAGTTTGTTCAGATTGCTTTTGCATAGTTTTGTATAAATAGAGAAAGCATATAGTAGGGTTGAGATTAAGTGGGTACGGGCAATAGTGGTCATGGCTAGTGGAGTCAGAAAGGGTTTGATCCTGTAGAGGGAACCTAGTTTCTTGTTTACTGTTTTTATAGTGTTAATATAGGGTTCAAAGGTGAGGTTATCGATTAGTACTCCAAGTAGTTTTGTGGTAGAATCGGGAGTAATGATAGTACCATTGCTAGATGTAACAGTGAAATATAGTGTAGGGGCTCTACGGGTGGGAGTAAACAGTAGCATTTTTGTTTTGTTTGGGTTGAGGACGAGACAACGTTGAAGAAGCCAATTTTCTACTGTGCTAAACACGTCTTGGGTTAGGGACTGAAGTTGTGATAGTGAAGAGGTTGAGCATATGAGTGTGGAATCATCTGCATATTGGATACAGGGAGCTTGTGGTAATACAGAGTGTAGGTTGTTAGTAAAAATAGAAAAGAGGAGAGGAGCCAATATGGAGCCTTGAGGGACACCAAAGGTAACTGGGAGATGGGAAGACAAGTTACTCTCCCATAATACAGCCTGTTGCCTGTTATTTAAATAGGATTGGAACCACTGTATAGCAAGTGGATCCAATGAGAAGTTTCTAAGTATGTTTATGAGTAGCTGGTGATTAACCATGTCGAAGGCTTTTGACAGATCAATGAAGAGGGCTGAGGATAGAGTATCATTATTAAGATATTTATTAATGCAGTCGGTGAAGGATGAGAGCACAGAGGAGGTGCTATGAAATGGTCTGAAGCCATGTTGGCAGGTAGCTAGTAGGTCATTTTCCAGTAGGTAGCTTAATAGTAGTTTATGAATGCACTTCTCCATGATTGTTGCTAGTGGGGATAGTATGGCTATAGTTAGAAAAAATCTTTGGAATTACCACCTTTGTGCAAGGGGATGATATGGGACATTTTCCAGCTTGATGGAATAGTTCCTTCTGAAATAGTTCTGTTAATGAGGATGGATATGGGGTAGGTTATCGCTTTGGTAGTTTTTTGCAGTTATTCTGCAGGTAGTAGATCTGCAGAGAGGGTGGTGGGTTTAAGTTTCTGAATAAGGGTGCAGACAAGTGATGTAGGAACTGGTTTGAATTGAAATAAAGGGGGGCTGTTAGGGATAAAATTAGAAGCAGATGTAGTGTCAGGGGTTAACTGATTGACCAAAGATTGAATGGTGTCTGTGAAGAAAGTGTTAAAAGAATTGGCAATGTGGATAGGGCTGTTGAGATTGGAGCCTGAGGGGGTGGGTGTAATACAGCAACCTGGGTGCAACAGTTTATTGATACCAGACCAGAATTTTTAAGGTTTACTTTGGTGGGTTTGTTGGAGGTGACCGTAAAAGTTTTTTTATCAGACAATATGGCTTTTTTAGTTTCATTTCTTAATTGTCTAAACTTTAGTTGATCTGCTGGGTTTTTGGTTGTATGCCAGCTAGCCCAGAGTTTATTTCTATGGAGGATTTTTTGTTTGGTAGTTTTGGAGAGCCAAGGAGCTGGTTTAGACCTACTTCTTATCATTCGTGTTGGGGCATGGCAATCCAGTATGGGTAAAAATTTAGAATTAAAGTATTTAACGGCATCTTCAAATGGTAGGTGGTTCAAGGGTGACCAGTCGCAAGTTTGAGTTCTTTTTGAAGGTTGTCTGGGTTAAAATTTTTGTTAGACCTTATTTTCTTATAAATGGTTGGATTTGGGATGTCAGTCTTATATCTGATTAAGAAGGTGAGAGAGTGATCGCTTATATCTTCAGGGAGGGTCCCTACTTTGTAAGATCGGTTATGACTATTTGTAAGAATCCAATCTAGGGTGCTGTCATTGTTGTTATGTTTATTGGTTCTAGTGGGGGATGTAATGGTTTGTGTAAAACCATGTAGGTTGATATGAGTAATAGGCTGTTCAGATGTGCAACTCCTCCAGTTTATATCAAAGTCTCCAAGAATTATGGTTTCTTGTGGGTAGGTGGTGGACAGCCAACTTAGGATAGCCTCTAAGGTGTTAATATTGTTGCCTGGGGGAAGGTAGATACAGATGATGTAAATGGATTTACATTTGTTGAGTTGAATTTTGGAGATAAGAATTTCTGCATTGCTAGTCAGAGGAGGTTTAGAGTCTATGGAAGTAACTTGTAATTTAGATTGATATAAAATAGCTACTCCTCCACCTTTCTTGCAATTACGGTCAAGTCTGAGGATACTGTAACCTGGGGGGATGACAGTGGTGTCTTGTATTGTTGGCTTAAGCCATGTTTCAGAGAGACAGAGGATGTTGAATGAATGTACATCCATAAGGGCATGTAGGTGGGCAACTTTATTATTTATGCTTCGAATACTGAGATGGGCTATTAGGAGACAGTTAGGGGGTTTAGTGATCAGATGTGCATTAGTAGAAGTTGGGGTGGTAGGCTTTGTGGTAGTTGTAGAATTTGGGCCAGGGTTTGGGTGTATGTCACCATCAGTTAGGGAGTGGACTTGTATTGCTAGATTGAGAAGTAAACCTTTACATATTAGGTTCAGAGGTTTTCTAGCTCTAGGGCTGTAGTATGTGATGTGAGTGAGTTTATGAAATTTGGCTAATAAATACTTTGGTGGATGGGATGTGTGATTATGGCTATGAGGGATGATAAGTGTTGGTGTGGAGGTTTGTTTTGTGGGGTTATGAAAGTGAAGGTAGTTAAGGTGTTCATAGTAAGTAGGTAGGGTATAGCTAAAATAGGTAGGACTGATAGTAGAAGTAAGAGCTTAAAGTGTGTGAGGGTAGTGTTAGGTGGCATTGTAGAAGAATTGTACGTAGGTTAGTATACAGGTATAGGTGCAGATGGATAATGACTAGTGTGAAAAGTGTTGTAGCACTTTAAGGGGTTGGTCGATGTGATTGCTTGTATGGATAGGGGGTGTGGTTAGTGTGTATAAATGTAGATGCACTGGGGGCGGGTGAGAATTGGGGGAAGGGTAGGGGAGCGGAGTGAGCCCGCAGGGCGAATGGAGCAGGGAGAGCCACATTTTACTTGTTACCGGCTCCCTAAGTTTGGTAACAACCCTTTCTACATTTTGATGCATAGGTCGTTGTACCAAAACTTTTTGTGTTCTGGAGTTATCATCATAACACAGTTGCTTAAGAAAGTACAGTTTTGTACCTACCATAAATGTAGATGTTCGAGTGCTCATACAGCTGCAGTCATCACACTTGGGTTATCCTGCAGTCAGGCGGGTCCTCGGTCGGCCGAATTCCAAAGTCTAGGTCCGGCGTCAGTTGTCGTTGCTTCTTCCCTGACGTCAGTGCGGCAGGGGTATAAAAGAGGCAGCCAACGCCATTTTCTTCAGTTTTTCTTGCCCCAGATGTCAGGTCCCTCCAGAAAGGAAGGCAAAACATGATATTATGCAAACATACAAAGTAGATAAATCCAAACAGTAGTTGCAAGCAAATACACCATAAAGGAATACCCCAAATAGGTTGTATGTTAAAGGTGTTTGTCATAAGCCCTGTCCTAAGAGGGGATGGAGGGAGGGTAACCTGGACTGCAGCTGTATGAGCACTCGAACATCTACATTTATGGTAGGTACAAAACTATACTATGTTCATTGTGCATACACAGCTGCAGTCATCACACTTGGGTAGAATCCAAAAGCTAAGTAAGGGTGGCAGGTACTAGAATGCCCTGCAGGACTGCTGTGGCAAAGCCCGCTCTAGATTTTGAGAATAGAGGAAGGTGGTCATGCTTGTAGAAAGTGTGCGCTGAACTCCAAGTAGCTGCTTCCAAAATGTCCTTGGTAGGGACCCCCCTGAAGAAAGCTGCAGAGGTAGCTGTAGCCCTGGTGGAGTGGGATCTGATGTATACAGGCACTGATTTTCCATGAAATGAATAACAAAAGCGTATGCAGTGGGCTATCCATTTTGAAATAGTCTGTTTGGAAATAGCCTTTCCTTGAGCACCTGTAGCATAGGACACAAAGAGCTGCTCAGATTTCCTGAATGACTTTGTTCTGTCCAAGTAATAACGAAGTTGTCTGTGAATGTCCAAGGAATGTAGTAGCCTCTCTCCTTTGTTCTGTGGATTTGGATAAAAGGTAGGTAAATTAATAGTCTGATTCAAAGCTACACTGGATACTACCTTTGGCATGAAGGTAGGGTTGGTTCGTAAGGAAACCCTGTCCTGATGGAAAATGATGAATGGTTGCACAGCCATGAGGGCCTGTAGCTCCGAAACCCTGCGTGCTGAGGTAATAGCCAGAAGGAAGGCTGTTTTCCATGACAAGTATTGTAGCTCTGTTGAAGAAGCCAGCTCAAAAGGAGGCAGGGTCAATTTTTCCAATACGAAGTTGAGGTCCCAAGCTGGGGCTGGTAGTTTCCGTGGGGGTTTTATATTTTTTGTCCCTCTGAGGAACTGCCTTAATAGAGGATGTGAGAATAAAGGAGGATCTGTATTGTATTGTGCTGAAATGGCTGAAGCGTGGATCTTGATGGAGGAGAAGGAAAGGCCACTGTTTAACATCTCAGCTAGGTACTGTAAAATTTGAGGAATATTTATTACCAAAGGATTCTGGCCCTTTTCTTGATTTCAGGAACAAAATCGTTTCCATTTGGCGGAGTAGGTTTTCTAGTAGAGGGTCTCCTGGCCTCCAAGATGACATTCCTGCACCTCCTTGGAGAGGAGAGTCTGTTGGGAAATTAAGGTATTCTCCATGCAGCTAGATTTAAGGTTTTGAGCTGGCTGTGAAGGGTTTTGTAGTTGTGCTGGGACAACAGAAGAGGAACTAGAGGTATGATCCATGGTGGTGAGTGTGACAGGCTCTTTAGGAGTGGATAACAGTGCTGTCGTGGCCAGTCTGGAGCAATGAGAATCATTTGTAGCCTCTCTGCTCTGGTTTTTAATAGAACTTTGGTCAGTAGAGGTAGAGGCGGGAAGGCATAGACTGTCAATGCTGTCCAAATGAAAGAGAGTGCGTCCACTTTCCAGGCCTGTGGATGATAGGTCCTTGAACAGAATTTCTCCAACTGGTAATTTCTGTGGGTAGCAAATAGATCTATGCCTGGCTGTCCCCATGCCTGAGTTATCTTTGAGAAGACTTGAGGATGCAACTTCTATTCGTGTGGGTCTGTCATATTTCTGCTTAAGTTATCTGCCAGTGTGTTTTCCTTCCCTGGTAGGAATTGTGCCTGTAGTTGAATTTGTAATTCCAGTGCTGTGTTCCACAGCGTCATAGCTTGCCTGCACAGGGGGTATGAATGAGTCCCCCCCTGTTTGTTTATGTACCACATGACTGTGGTGTTGTCTGTCCTTATTAATAGCTGGCCTGGATGCAGTAGGTCTTTTAAGGTCATAAGCGCATTTTGCACGGCTAGCATCTCCTTTTGGTTGATGTGTAGGTGCTTCTCTTTTTGGGACCATTTTCCCTGAATGCACTGATCTGCCATGTGTGCTCCCCAGGCGTAGTCTGAGGTGTCTGTTGTGATGATTTGAGTTGCTTGAGGTAAACAGAAAGGGAGACCTGTGTTTCTTTGGCATGCTTGAGCCCACCACAAAAATTCCTTTTGAAGGCATGGAATGAGTGGTATAATTGTTTCCAAGCTGTGGCTGTGCTGAGACCATAAGTTTTTTAGGTACCATTGTAGTTTCCTCATATGCAGCTTTGCACATGGTATTAGTAGGATGCAAGATGCCATGAACCCCAGAGCCTGCAGGACTTTCCTTGCAGTTAGTCTGGTTAAAGTTGCCATTTTGTTGAAGTATTGAGACAGTTGCCCTTGTTTGTCTGGCGTGAGGTAGGCCATCTGGGTTGTTGTATTTAAGCTGGCACCCAGGAAAATTATCTGTTGAGAAGGTATTAGTTTTGATTTCTTTTTGTTCACTGTGTAACCCAGGTAGTTTAATAGTTTTATTACAAACGCCAGATGCTGCAATAGAATGTCCTTGCTGTCCGCTTGGATCAGGCAGTCGTCCAGATATGGGTAGATTTGTATTCCTTGTTGTCTGCAGAAGGCAATTACTGATGCCAGGCATTTCGTAAACACTCTGGGCGCAGAAGATAAGCCAATGGGTTGAACCTGCAAGAAATCTGAGGTATCTTCTGCAATCTTGTCTGATAGGGACATGCAGGTATGCCTCCTTGAGGTCCAACATTACCAGCCAAGACTCCTTGCCCAGCATTGGAAGAAGCTGCTGTAATGTGAGCATCTTTAATTTTGGTACCTCTAGATATGTGTTTAGAATGGATAGGTCTAAGATGGGTCTCCAATCTTTGTCCTTCCTTGGTACCAGAAATAGTCTTGAATAAAAACCTTGACCTTGTTCTTTTGCAGGTACCTCTTGAATTGCTTTCATATCCATGAGAGCGGAAATTTGTCTTTGTGCCTCTGCCCTTTGATTTTGTGGCAGGTTTGGCATGCCTCTCATTTTTGGAAGGGTGTGAAAGTGGAACCTGTATCCTCTGTCTATAATATCCAGAATCCATTTGTCTTTTGTAACAATCTGCCAGTTTTTTTGAAAATAAGGCCAGTTTTCCGCCCAAAGGTGCTGCCATTATAGCTTTGTTTGGCAGGCATAAGAGGAAGTCATTGTGTCTGTTTTCTAAATGACTGTGGTCTATCTTCTCCAGCTCTTGGGGTTGGTGCTTGCCACTGTCTAGCTCTGTAAGATCCTTGAGGTTGTCTTCTACCCCTTGGGCGTCTGTATCTGCCCTTTTGGGGTCTGTCCATGGCTGGAAAGGACCAATTTTCTGAAGGCCAGTTTCTGCTGAAGCGTGGAGGTTGAACCCGCAAGAAATCTAACTGTTTGCATAGATTTCGCTTTTTCCTCTATTTTCTTTAGTACCTCCTCAGCTTTAACACAGAACAATACATCTTTTTGAAGTGGTGCATCTAATAACTTTGCTTTGACATGATCTGGTAAGGTTTGCTCTTTGAACCAAGCATGTCTACGTATGACAGACCCCATGACAGCAGCTCTACATGAGGCCTCTAAAGCATCAAAACCACACTGCAAGGTACATTTCCCCACTTGCTCTGCTCCATGCAACAAATCCTGCAACTCTTTCAGATCTGGTTGTTCTGTTTGTGTCATTTTGCTTTTCAGCTGAGATAACAAGAACTGTTGGTACTTTAACATATGAAATTGACAGTTTAATGCCCTCATGGTTAAAGGGGCTGATGTGTACACCTTTTTCCCCCACCTTTCTAATGCTCTGGAATCTCTCTCTGAAAGTAAAGGGTTTTTAGCAGTAGAGGCCTTAATCCCGTTGGGACCCTGTGAAATTGTTTCTGGGTCAGCAGTATGGCTTTTATAAAGGAACTTGTGAGAATCAGGAACCCGGTAATATCTGTCTGGTTTAACAGGGGCTGGAGGTAGAGAGTCTGGATTAAGACTGGCTTCTGCGTACACATCATCCAAAATATCTAAAACAGGAGGGATAGCCAGGGGCCTATGCTGGGGGAGCAGTAGAAATGCCCTAAGCCTTTTCTTGGAATCTGAGTAATCTTGGCCTTCCCAGTGGAAGTGCTCTCTCAATGTATGCAGGGTTTCTCCAAAAGAGTAGTCCTCGGGGGGGGGGGGGAGACCGAGGGAATAGACTCCTCAGCATCAGAGTCTTCAAAAGGGGAATAGGCGTAATCCTGGTCCTCAGAATAGTCTGAGGTAATAGAAGCCTGGTCTGAAGAAGGGTAGTCTTCCTCCAACCTGGGTCTTTTGTCTGAGGGGGGGTTGAGAACCCCTGATGAGAGTTATCAAATCCTCAGCCATTTTAAGCATCTGCTTTTTAGGCATGGGGCCTTGAGAGGAGGTCTGAGGACCCTGTTTTTTAGTTTCCATTGCAGCTTTAGATTTAGTGAAGGATTTAATAGAGAAGGTGGTAGGCCTGAAGACGCCTTCAGAAATGGCAGGCCTTGCTAAATTTTCGGTTTCCCTGCCAAGAGTTGCGTCGGTATCTGCAGTGGGAATGGAGACCGAGGAACCTGCGACCTCGGGTACTGAAGTCACCGGTAAAATAATTTAATCGGTAGTCAGGGTCTGCGTCGGGGCCTCGCTGAGAACTGGAGAACCGGTAGTCGGCCTAAGCGTGATCTCAGTACTCGGTGCAGGCCTCGGATGTCGGTCCTTATCTTTGCGTCTTTTACCGAAAACTAGCGTCGGTGTATCCGACGACATGATATAATTACATTTTTTGCCAAAATAATGAAGGGCGAACTCCGCCCGGTGCTTAATAGTGCGCTTGTTAAACCTAGCACAAAAACGGCAGGCCGAGACATCTTGGTCTGGCCCTAAGCAAGGTATACAGAAAGAGTGAAAATCCTTATGCGGTATTTGCTTCCCACAAGAAATGCAATCATTAACTTTGTCCGACATCGGTCTGAGGCAAGAAAAGTTTCCCCAACGGGGTACTTAGCTTTAAAGAAGACTTTGGCTGAAATACTTTTCGTAAATCTCAGGAGCTGGTCGACCGGCACTTGCGAACTGCTTCTGCTTCGGGCACCACGCGGCAAGAAAGACTGAAGAAAATGGCGTTGGCTGCCTCTTTTATACCCCTGCCGCACTGATGTCAGGGAAGAAGCGACGACAACCGACACCGGACCTAGACTTTGGAATTCGGCCGACCGAGGACCCTCCTGACGGCAGGATAACCCAAGTGTGATGACTGCAGCTGTATGCACGATGAACATCAATATTTCTAAACTCCTGCATATATATTATCCAGGTAGTCCTTTATTTTCTCTTTAGCACTCTACAATTGCACCTCTTCTTGTTCTGTGAGATTTCCCCCTACTCTGCAATCTTTTTTCAGCCTCTCAAGTAATTCTTATTGCTTAACCATGTCTTGTTTTCTTTTACTTCTATCCTATTTTTAAACTCTACTTTTCATTTTATCCCACTCACTAATTAAAACTCGAGTACTTTTTATCTTCTCTAATGACTCCCAAATAATTTTCACCACCCATTTCTTAAATTCCTCTCTTTTTAACAGTTAGGTGGGGAAGTGCCACTGTTTCATGTTTACTTCATTACCCTGCGTTTTTTTCTTAGTAATTATTAATGCACGATTTGAAACAGTTATTGGAAGCGTGTTAAAAATGCAAATGCTCCTGGGAAATATAATTTCCATCTCGTCTAGCGCAGTTATTGTACCTTGGGGAATAATATATACATTCTCCCACAGTTCCTACTACTGAATTCACATCCTGAATACCAAATATTTTTATAAATGTCTTCAGAAATCTATCCTCTTTTGTTATAATTGTCCTTCTAGGCACCCCATATACATCCTTACTGCTGAAAATCAAATTCCAGTCCCCACATACAAGTAATATTTCCTGCTGAAAGCCGATTATCGCTCCCAATTTTTTAAAGCTCCATAAGAGCAATTTTAGGTGGAATATAAGTACATGCCAGTGTAATCCTTATCCCTTGCCAGTAGCCCCTAAGTACCACAAATCTGCTATTATCATCTTTTTCCCTCTTCTATCTCTATTGGACCTCCTCTAGCAATTAATATAAGTACTCCTCTTTTATTTTGTGCCTGGTATTCTGCTGACTATACATCCTGTAAACCTTTCTTTATCAAGATCATATTATCATTTCTTTCCAAATGTGTCTCCTGTAACATTGCTATTTGCACTCCAAATTTCTTAATATAATTAAATATTATTTCTCTTTTGTCTGCACCTGAGACCCCACTCACAGTTTGAGATATCGACAGGGTTGCCATTATGATGAGAAGTCATTAATCACACCTACTATATGTGACAGCTGTTTTTAAATGTTGATTTCCAGCTTTTGTGATACATGCAACCCACTACTGCATGGCAGCTTAATTCTTTATACAGCTTTTTCTTATAAACATTGGAACCTATGTTACATTTTACAAGACTTCTTGTTTTAATGAAAACTCTCAAACAAAAAATCTAAACACACCCCAGAACACCCCCAGAACCTGTTAACTTAATACAAATACACAAAACTATGTATGATATTCAAAGAATGAAGTTTAACCCTCCTTCTACAGAACTACAACAATTAAACAGCTGGAAATACAGGCCTTGATTAACTTAAGATCGACCTTATCCAAGACGCAAGTTATTGTCTGTGCTTCTACTTAAACTAATTGGTCTCTGTTCTTTTTTATCTTTATTCCCCTCCCGATATGAATAACAATTTGCATGCTTTAGGAAAACATTAACTATTAGTCTTGAAGAAACCAGTCTTCTGGCTTTTTACTGGCCTACTATCAGTTTGTTTCCGTGGAGACATGAGAAAAGAGATAAATGTAGTGCCCTCAGCTGCAGGCTTCTAAGGACAAACAAACATTTACTGCTAAAGGAAAACTTTTCCCTATGTTCAATGTTCTCTTATTTACTTGCTGCCACTTAAAACTTATATTAAGCCAGGGGTCTTAATCCAGACATCACCTATCCAAAAGTGAGAGGGAACATATCAGCTCCACATACATTATAATGTGTAATTTTGCACCCCATCACCACCTCGACCACTCATGATTACAGTGTATTAACTTAAACATGCTTTTGACTGGCCTTTTTTTCTCTTTTTGCATTGTAACGTGTACATTTCTTAACACTAAAAAGAAGAAATAGGGAAAAAAAGTTGTGCGTTTAGTATCTTTATCACATACAAGAACTAAAACGCTTTACTATAAAACATGCAATTTAAATCATGAAAAGTTTCATAGAAACAAACATTAATGACATGACGTGGGGCAAATGCATTTCAGCCCCCACCCAGTATAACAAAGGCAAAGTCTCTATACTGTAAGAATGAGAAGCAAATTCATCTTCTGTTTGAAGGCTCATTTTGTGTTGGACAAACCTTTCTAACATCTCCTTAGCCTGTTCTGCATCAACAAATTACGGCATCAACAAATAACTCAAAAAAGTTCTTGTACAGCTTACAGCTGCATAAAGCAGCCTGAATCACACGCCTGCTTCTGAACACTTCCTGACAGTTGGAATAAATCTGTTTCTTGTCTGTTGGTGTACAGTGAATAAATCATGTTCCACAAACACTCTACTGTCTCCAATTGCCCTTTGCCACACTTTTGGCAGGTTTGTATCTTTACTAATACAGGTCTTGGTTACTTTCTCATGGCCAGATGTGGAGCACACGTGTTCTTTCAATTAACAGTTCTTGCTGTGGAATACCTGTCCAGTTGCTTATGCTTCATAAAATTAATACAGTCTCTTCCTTATAGTTTCCCTGGTAGAGCAGAAAATCTCAGATTTTCCCTATGTGCTCTTTCCGATAATTCTACCATTTTTTAAACATCTCTTCTTTAACAGTCTCATACTCAGCCAGCCTTTTCTCCATTTCGACCTCTGATTTTTGCAGTTTTATCATCTGATCTGAATATCTGTTTGAAGCTTCTTCCATTTTGTCCAGCCTTTTATGTGAATTGATATACTCAAGTGTTTCTTTATTTCAATCTTACACCAAAGCTGGAGCTTGAACCGCTTTTTGCTGAACAGCTGCAGGATTCTTCCCAGTTGGTGTTTTCTCCTCACCTTTTGTAGCTGATTTTCTTTCAGGCTGTTTTAGTTTCTTTTCTGCTGGCATCCAAGCAGTGTACTTACTAGCCAGTAACTGAATTCACTAAAATTGACGAGTTCCTGGCCTTGTCTTTCAGTTTCTTTTTTGTACACAGGGAAAGCTAAGGTTAAGATGTTGACTAATGTGCAGCCATCTTGAAACGTCAGAATTTTTAGCCATTTTATAAGCATCCTCGCCCTTCCCCTGAGTAAACACTTATAATACAAATTGCAGCATTGACCAACAACTTCCTTACTTTGCAGAGATACAAACCGACTCTGTTCTGAGCAATATACTTGTAAAACAGAGACTTTAAATGCATTTTAAAGCCAGAAGAAACTTGTACAGCAGTCAGGGCTGGCCTTAACTGAAATGGCGCCCTAGACGAAGTAGTACCCTAGCGCCCTTTAAGCCCCACCCACACCAGTGCCCGTTAAGCCCCACCCACATCATATTCCTGAAACACCCCTATAAGCCACACCCACATGAAGGTCACTTCCCAAGAAAGCCATTCCAGTCATTTCCTTCAATTATTTAAATGCACAGGAAGAAAAGATACCTTGTAATATAGTTAAACTGCAAGTGAAGTAGAATTATTTTTAATAAGCCTGCTTTACCTGTTGCTCCTTCACACATTTTACTGTAAAAGTCATGTCCTCAGAAAATACAAGCCCATGTGCCTTCTTTCAAAGGGATGCTCAAGTTAATCTAAACAGTTTAATTTACGTTGGGTAGGCGAGCAAGCCTTACAGCTCAGTGAAAGTAGAATAGCAACCTCTCTCCTGCCTGTGTACAGTAGCTTGAACTAGAACAGCACAAACACAGACAGACTTGGCATACGCAGTAAACTTCTCTGTCATTGAAACGGCATGAAAAACCAACACTCCTAGAAAATGCATCTGGCCAGTGGAGGATTAGTTTTACTTGAGTCGTTTTCAAAATAGACTCCTTGCACATATTTTAGGGCAATGCATACATGAATTTGTTCTTTTATTCACCTTCCTGATTGTATTAAATTATACTCCTTGTATAATACAGCACCACTTGTTAGAATGCGTTTTAAAATTTGTAGTTTTAAACATTTTAATAAGCATCTATCTCAACCAAAAGTACAACCTGATATTGATTATCACATAACATTTTGTTGTGTATACTATTTTATGATCATACTCCTATAATGTAAGTGTTTTCCAACTTCTGTTAGAAGTGTTGTTAAATTGTCAGATGTATGTAATTCATGGACTGCTACACCTGACTACACTTTGTATCCTGATTACTTTACAATGACATATGCCCCGTGTAGAGTTCTTTTTTCTAGGTCACCCCTCTTGGTCAGTGAGATTTACCAAATGAAGAAATGTGAAGTAAAAATTAAGAGGTTGTGGACTGAGTGTAACAAGCTCACCTCTTCCAGCTTTGGACTGAATGGAATCCTCAGTGATTTGCCATAATTGTGGTGTGACCTACTCGTAGCAAGACTTTTCTCATAAATCCAAGGGGAACAAAATGTGCGTTAGTGAGTGGATTAGTCCACTTACTCTCACCTCAGACTCACAGGTTGTCAGACATTGGTGAGAATGATAAGGAGATGTGAATTCTGCATACAAAGGTCTGTGCCCTGCAATGCACTAATCTCAAAGATCCACCAACCAAACTCCCACCCTTAGCTGTGGAATCAGTTGGTCATAGGAAGGCTCTCTCTGGTTTTGTGGATTAGTGGTAGGTTATTAAAGGGGCAATACTGTTTAAAATGCTGACTATGATGTCAAAATATTTTTTGTTTTCTTGGATGAATTTATCTGAATTTGTCACAACTTGGAGTGTCACATTAGAGACGCAAAATGTGAAAACTAAAAAGTTTAATACCATTCGATTTTAAAATCATAATTTTAGTTCATAGGTTTGTACTAGACTACCTGCTCTTATGTGCCATTTTAAGCCTAGCCAATTACCCCCTGTGAGAATCAAACCCTGCATCTTGTGTCTGTAAGGTAAGCACCTTAACCATTAGGCCAGCCTCCCACCCCATTAAATGTTCAGTTTTAAACATTAGTCAGTCAGCAACTGTCTTTCTGATCCATCTGTAATTTCCTTAGCTAAGTAATAAATTTAAGTTTTTGGCTGACATGTTAAATATTTCCCTCTCTGCATAATTGCCATAAAAGATGTTTGATACTTAACAGGGTAATTCATAGCTCTGAAGAATCCTTCACACATGAAGTTTACACTCTCAGATACAAAAAATGTAAGCAACACCATTTCCAGTGGTGGGTACTCCTATGGAATCCTGACCAACAAAAAGATGACCAGTTAGCTTGATAGACTATTAATAGTATATACTGGTCATTATCTCAACTGGATTTATAGATTCTGGTTTATCTACTGTTCAGTATACTGTTGCATTGTTTTACCTTATTTTTAATGTATCTATAGCATGGATGAAATGGACCTTGAGCATTTACCTTAAAAATAATTAGAAATATATAGATTATCATGAAATATGTGCTATTTTTCATTGAAGATCAAAATGGATAGACAGGTAGGTAATATATGAAAGCATTATCCAAACTGATGGCATCCCTATATATGTTCATATAACATTCCTTGAAGATGCTCTCACTTATCTGGGTCACAGTTGCTTATAAAGTATAACATCAACTTAGTAAAGTTTGGGCAAGGTTTTTTTCCCCCAGAGTGCAGTGGACCACTTTTGGCAAATGTAATTTTCTCTACAAAGTGCAGGCGTGATAAACTTTCTTATGTATAATTCATTTTTCCAAGTGTTTCCTTCCTGTCCGTCATGATAAGCTGCAAGTGTCTGTAGTATTCTGAAGGTGCTGTTGCTACAAGGAACTCTCCAGTGCAGGTCCTGATCCCCCAGGAGTTTTGTCATTTTTCTTGTCAGTTTGTTTTTATGTCTGACTGATGAAATAGTCCTTACAGGAATCAAATTGTATCACTGATTAAAGTTTCTACTTCATAGATTCAGAGCATTAGGTTCAGTCAGGACATGTAGTGCCTTTTTGTGGAGTATGTATGCATACATAGGCTTTCTGTGGGTAGTCCAGTTTCCTTTCAGATATTGACTGTTTGATTAACTGCACTTAATGCTTCATGCATATTGTATTTAACCTTGCCCTTGTAACCCAGGCCATGACTGACAAGGGTCTTAGAAGGGACAATTTCACTAACCTGCTTAACAAACAAAGTAACTTTTTTTACTTAAAGACCTTGCTTTCTCCTTGAATCACAATCTTCTACTTTATTTTAAAAAGGTATTATTAAAGGGTGTGCTATGGATGAGAAAGAAAAATTTTGGAGTGAATTGGATGAAGTGGTGATGACTGTACCCAAGGGTGAAAGAGTGGTGATTGGAGCAGATTTCAATGGACATGTTGGTGAAGGGAACAGAGGGGATGAGGAAGTGATGGGTAGGTATGGTGTTAAAGGAATGCAGAAGGTCAGATGGTAGTGGATTTTGCGAAAAGGATGGACATGGCTGTGGCGAATACGTATTTTAACAAGAGGGAGGAGCATAGGGTGACGTGCAAGAGTGGAGGAAGATGCACACAGGTGGATTATATCTTATGTAGGAGGGCCAGTTTGAAGGAGATTGGAGACTGTAAAGTGGTGACCGGAGAAAGTGTAGTTAGGCAGCACAGGATATTGGTTTGTAGGATGATGTTGGTTATCAAGAAGAAGAGGAGGAGTGTGAGGGCAGCACCAAGGATCAAGTTGTGGAAATTGAAAAAGGGTAATTGTGAGGTGGAGTTCAGGGATGAGTTAAGGCAGGCACTGGGTGGCAGTGAAGAGTTAGCAAATAGCTGGTTAACTACAGCAGAGCTAGTAAGGGAGATGGCTACAAAGGTGCTTGGTCTCACATCCGGACAGAGGAAGGACGACAAGAAGACATGGTGGTGAAATGAGCTAGTACAGGAGAGTATACAGAGAAAGAGGTTGGCAAAGAAGAAGTGGGATTGTCAGAGAGATGAAAGTAGACAGGAGTATAAGGAGATGAGGTGCATGGCAAAGAGAGAGGTGGCGAAGGCCAAGGATAAGGCATATGAAGAGTTGTATGAAAGGTTGGACACTAAGGAGGGAGAAAAGGACCTGTACCGATTGGCTAGACAGAGGGACCGAGCTAGGAAAGATGTGCAGCAGGTAAAGGTGATAAAGGATAATGAGGGAAACATACTCGCAAGAGAGAAGAGTGTGTTGAGGAGATGGAAAGAGTACTTTGAGGGGTTGATGAATGAAGAGAATGAGAGGGAGAGAAGGTTGGATGATGCAAGGATAGTGAATCATGATGTACAATGGATTAGCAAGGAGGAAGTAAGGATAGCTGTGAAGAGAATGAAGAATGGAAAGGCTGTTGGCCCAGATGACATACCTGTGGAAGCATGGAGGTGTTTAGGTGAAATGGCAGTGGAGTTTTTAATCAGATTGTTTAATGAAATCTTGGAAAGTGAGAGGATGCCTGAGGAATGGAGAAAAAGTGTTTTGGTACCGATTTTTAAGAATAAGGGTGATGTGCAGAGCTGTAGTAACTACAGAGGGATTAAATTGATCAGTCACAGCATGAAGTTATGGGAAAGAGTAGTGGAAACAAGGTTAAGAAGGGACGTGATGATTAGTGATCAGCAGTATGGTTTCATGCCAGGAAAGAGCACTACAGATGCAATCTTTGCTCTGAGAGTGTTGATGGAGAAGTACAGAGAATGTCGGAAGGAGTTGCATTGCGTTTTTGTATAGGCTTAGAGAAAGCATACGACAGGGTGCCTAGAGAGGAGTTGTGGTATTGTATGAGTCAGGAGTGTCAGTAAAGTATGTAAGAGTGGTAGAGGATATGTACGAGGGTAGTGTGACAAAGTACAGTTTTGTACCTACCATAAATGTAGATGTTCGAAGATCCACATTGCTGCAGTCCTTACACTTGGGTAGTCCGCTGTCCTCGGTCGGCCCGAATATCAAAGTATAAGGCTGATGTCGGTCAAGGCGCATTTGACTGACATCAGGACGTCAGGGTACAAATGCGCATGACCGACGTCATATCCTCAGTCTTTTCTTGCCCCAGATGTCAGAAGACCCTAAACATAAAGGTCAAAACCAAAAGACAGCAAACAACCAACCAACCACCCCTGCACTAGTTATCTGTACAATATATACAATATACACAATATTTACAACCCAACCCACACAACCACCTCTAACTACAGAGGGGAAGGCGGGAGGGTAAATTGGACTGCAGCAATGTGGATCTTCGAACATCTACATTTATGGTAGGTACAAAACTGTACTATGTTCTTCATCTCACATTGCTGCAGTCCTTACACTTGGGTAGAATCCCAAAGCAGAGGTAAGGGAGGATGGCCAAACTACAAGGAAGCAGGAGCTGCCAAAATGCCCTGCAAAACAGCAGTGGCAAAACCAGCCCTGGATTTAGAGTAAAGTGGTAGGTGATAATGCCTAGAGAAAGTATGCACTGAACTCCAAGTAGCTGCCTCCAAAATATCCTTGGTTGCCACTCCCCTCCAAAGGCTGTCAAGTGGCAGTAGCCCTAGTGGAATGAGGCCTAATCCCAGCTGGAATTTCCTTGCCATGATGGGAATAACAGAAAGCAATGCAAAACCCAATCCACTTAGAAATAGTTTGTTTTGACACAGGCTTGCCCTGAGAACCCAAAGCAAAAGAAACAAACAACTGCTGAGACTGCCTGAACCCTTTAGTTCTGTCCAAATAATATCGCAACTGCCTGTGTACATCTAAAGTGTGCAAAATCTTTTCCCCTTTATTTTGGGGATTTGCATAAAAGTAGGCAAATGAATAGTTTGGTTTAAAGCCACACTAGAAACCACTTTAGGCATAAAGGAAGGATTAGTACGTAAAGATACCCTATCCTTATGGAAAATCAAGAAAGGCTCAACCGCCATAAGGGCCTGCAATTCAGAAACCCTTCTTGCAGAGGTAATGGCCAACAAAAAGCAGTCTTCCATGATAAATATTTCAACTCAGAAGTAGCTGCAGGCTCAAAAGTTGTAGAGTGAGTTTCTCCAACACAAAATTGAGATCCCAAGCAGGAGCAGGAGCTTTTCGTGGGGTCTTATATTCTTTGCCCTCTAAGAAATTGCTTGAACAAAGGATGAGAAAACAATGGTGGGTCACAATCATAGTGAGCCGAAATTGCTGCAGCATGAACCTTAATAGAAGAGAAAGACAAACCTTTGTCCAGTAACTCAGTAAGATATTGAAGAGCCACACTCAAATTAGGCCCAGAAACATCAAAATCTTTTGCTGCACTCCAAAATAAAAATCTCTTCCATTTATCTGCACACTTTCCTTGTACTAGGCCTTCTAGCTTCCAAAATAACATTCAAAACTTGCTGAGGAAGTGGAGGCCCACTATGGTTCAAAACAGAATATGCCAGGCTGTTAGGTGCAGAGAGTGAAGCTTGACATTGAGCAAATGGCTGTCCTCCTGTGACAACAGGTGTGGAATCTAAGGCAAAGGCCATGGAGGCTTCCGTACTAGACTTCTCAGTAATGGGTACCAGTGCTGTCGAGGCCAATCTGGAGCTATTAAAATCATCCTTGGCTTGTCCTGTCTGACCTTTAGAAGTACCTTTGGGAGGAGAGGTAGAGGTGGAAAGGCATACACATGAAGATTGCTCCAATTGAAAGAAAGAGCATCCACTCTCCAAGCTGTGGGATGAAACCTTTTTGTGCAACACTTTGGCAGCTGATGGTTTAGTGGAGAAGCGAACAGATCTATGTCTGGAGTTCCCCATGACACTGTCAATTTCTGAAATACATGAGGATCCAATTTCCACTCGTGGGGATCCATAATTGTCTGCTCAACACATCTGCTAAGGAGTTCTGTGCTCCTGGCAGAAACCTTGCCTGAAGATTGAGCTGTAAACTGAGAGCAGTCTCCCACAAAATCATTGCTTGCCTGCATAGAGGATAAGAATCGTTCCCCTTGCTTGTTGATGTACCACATGACAGTTGTGTTGTCTGTTAGAATCAACACCTGCCCTGGAAGAAGTAACTCCTTGAAAGCTATTAATGCAAACTGGACTGCTAACATCTCCTTCAGGTTGATATGTAGATGTTGTAGTCTGGCAGGCCACTTGTCTTGTATCCACTTTCCATTTAGATGAGCTCCCCAAGCTTTGTCTGAGGCATCTGTCGTTAAAATCTGACTCGCCTCTGGCCGGGTCACAGAGAGTCCCTTGTTTAGGTGACATTCCTGAGCCCACCACGAAAATTCCTTTTGAATGCAAGGTATTATTTGAATGACAGTGTCCAGATCCTGGCAGTGCTGTGTCCATACATTTTTGAGATACCATTGCAGCTTCCTCACATGCAGTTTGGCATTGGGAAGCACCAGAATACAAGATGCCATGAACCCTAAGGCTTGAAGGACTGACCTTGCAGTCAGCCCGGACTGATGAGATAGTTGATGGAAGTAAAGGGATAGACTCTTTTGTTTGTCCGGGGTTAAAAAGGCCATCTGGGATGCTGTATTCAGTCTCACACCCAGAAAGCACATGTCCTGAGAGGGTACTAGACTGGACTTTATTTCGTTCACAGAATACCCCAGGCATCTTAGCACTGCTATCACATATTCCAAATGATGAAGAAGCTCTTCCTTCCTTGAGCCAGAATCAGGCAGTCGTCCAATTAAGGATAGATCTGTATTCCTTTTAGCCTGAAGAAAGCTATCACTGGAGCCAGAACTTTCGTGAACACTCTGGGCAGTAGATAAGCCAAAGGGCAATGCAGAGAACTGATAGTGAGAAGTCCCAGCTCGAAAACGCAGATACTTCCTGCAACTTAGTCTGATAGGAACATGAAGGTAAGCCTCCTTGAGATCCAAAGTTACCATCCAATGATCTTTGCCCAGCAGAGGTAAAAGCTGCTGTAACGTCAACATTTTGAACTTGGGAATGTCCAGATAAGTGTTGAGGGTAGATAAATCCAAAATTGGTCTCCACGTGTTCCCCTTCTTTGGTACTAGGAACAGGCGAGAATAAAATCCTAGGCCCACTTCTGGCATAGGGACCGGCTGTATGGCCCCTATTTGGAGTAACAGAGAAACTTGCTTGTGAGCCTCTATTCTTTGTTGAGGAGGAACGTCTGGCATGCCTTTGAAAGGAGGCAAGGTATGGAAATAAAACCTGTAACCGTGGTGTATGATATCCAATACCCATCTGTCTTGGGTAATTAAACTCCAATTTTCTTTGAAAAGTGCCAACCTTCCTCCCAAAGGTGCTGCCAGACGAGAAGGCTCTGGCAGCTGAAAAGGTAGGTCATTGGGTCTGTTTACGAAAGGACTGACCCCTGCCCTCACCCGAAGACTGTGCAGGAGAACTCCCTGTTCTAGGCCTGAAAGAGCCCTGAGCTCTGCTTCTACCACGTCTAGATCTACCCCTAGACTGGGAATCATAAGAAGGATACGTCCACCCCTTAGTAGGCCAATTTCTACTAAACTTTGGAGGCTGGACCTGCAAAAAATCTTTAACAGTCTGCATGGACTTAGCCTTGTCTTCCATTTTCTTTAAAACTGCCTCAACAGGAGGACCAAACAACACGTCAGATTGTAAAGGAGCATCTAAAATCCTTGTTTTAACATGTTCAGATAAATTTTGATCCCTCAGCCAGGCGTGCCTGAAGAACTGACCCAGTGGCAGCCACCCTAGACGAGGCCTGTACAGCATCAAAACCACACTGCAAAGAATGCTTACCCACCTGTTCAGAAACATGTACTAAATCTTGCAACTCTTTACAATCAATACCTTCCGCCAGAGCATCAACCTTAGACTTCAATTGTGAAAGGAGATAGTTTTGGTATTTCAACATGTGAAACTGGCAATTCAAAGCCCTCATAGCAAGAGTGGAAGAAGTATAAACTTTCTTTCCCCATCTATCCAAGGCCCTGGCCTCTTTGTCTGCAGGAACCGGATTCTTAACAACAGAAGCCTTAACACCTTTAGGCCCCTGGCTAACAGTTTCTGGGTCCGCCCTAGGACTCTTCAAACGATACTTATGAGCTTCAGGCACCCTGTAATACCTATCCGGTTTAACAGGAGCAGGAGGCAAAGAATCAGGATTAAGAGAAGCCTCTGTAAAACATCTTCCACTACCTCCAAAACAGGAGGTATAGCCAAAGGCCTATGCTGGGGTAAAAACAAAAATTCCCTAAGCCTTTTCCTGGAATCAGAGAAGTCCTGACCTTCCCACTTAAAATGCTCCCTCATGGAATGAAGAGTTTCTGAAAAAGAAAAATCCTCAGGAGGAGAAGCAGAAGGAGTAGAATCATCCACATCAGAATCAGAATAAGGAGAGTACTCCTGTAAGTCTTCAGCCGAAGACTCTGAAACATCTGAAGCCTGCTCAAAACTCCCTAGCTCACCCTAGGTCTCTTATCAGGAGGGGGCATAGAACCCCTAATCAAAGTAATCAAATCTTCTGCCATTTTAAGCATATGCTTCTTGGGCACAGTTCCTGAAGAGCTAGGGGTAACATCAACTGAAGCTAAACCTGGCCTGCCCCTGGGAGAAGCCTTGGAAACAGAAGGAGAGGGCCTAACCACCCTAGGCAGGAGGGGTAGAGTAACCTGAGAAGCCCCATCAGCCTGGCCTGCCTCCTGAGAGGCCACATCCTGCAATAACAAAGTCTCACCCTGGGATCCCAAAGAAACCTCCGGTGGAACCACCGCTCCACCGACACCTCTAAAGAACCGGCGTCCGTACTGACGGTTCCTCTAGCCTAGGTTTAACTGCTTTGTCCTTGCGCTTCTTCGAAGAAGCGGGCCGGAGCATCCAACGGCATTTTATAATTGCACCGCTTCAAGACTAACCTGGCACAATCTAATCTTCTCTTAATAGTGCGCTTATTGAATCTAGCACAAGAGCGACACCCAACAACGTCGTGCTCAGGCCCTAAACAAGGAATACACAAAGTATGGTAGTCTCTATGCGGTATCTGTTTCCCACAAGAAATACAATTATTCACTTTTCTGACATCCGGTAAACCACTGAGGCAAGAAAAAACTAAAATATTCCCCAACGGGGTACTTAGCCAACTTTGACTCGGTCTGAAACTCCGAAATCGAACAATTTCAGAACGCCAACCGGCACTTGCAACGCTGCTTCTGCATCGGACCATGCGGCAAAAAAGACTGAGGATATGACGTCGGTCATGCGCATTTGTACCCTGACGTCCTGATGTCAGTCAAATGCGCCTTGACCGACGTCAGCCTTATACTTTGATATTCGGGCCGACCGAGGACAGCGGACTACCCAAGTGTAAGGACTGCAGCAATGTGAGATGAAGAACATCGGTGAGGTTTGCGATGGGAGTGACGGATGCGTTTAAGGTGGAGGTGGGGTTACATCAAGGATCAGCTCTGAGCCCTTTCTTATTTGCAATGGTGATGGACAGGTTGACAGACGAGATCAGACAGGAGTCCCCGTGGACTATGATGTTTGCAGATGACATTATGATCTGTAGTGAGAGTAGGGAACAGGTGGAGGAGACTCTGGAGAGATGGAGATATGCTCTAGAGAGAAGGGAATGAAGGTCAGCAGGACTAAGACAGAATATATGTGTGTGAATGAGGAGGAGGATAGAGGAATGGTGAGGATGCAAGGAGTAGAGGTGGCGAAGGCGGATGAGTTTAAATACTTGGGGTCAATTAGTTTGGAGTAACGGTAAGTGTGGAAGAGAGGTGAAGAAGAGAGTACAGGCAGGATGGAGTGGGTGAAGAAGAGTGTCAGGAGTGATTTGTGACAGACGAGTACCTGTAAGAGTGAAAGGGAATGTTTACAAGCGGGTAGTGAGACCTGCTATGTTATATGGGTTGGAGACAGTGGCATTGACAAAAAGGCAGGAGTTTGAGCTGGATGTGGCAGAATTAAAGATGTTAAGATTTGCACTGGGTGTGACGAGGGTGGACAGGATTAGGAATAAGTATATTAGAGTGTCAGCCCAGGTTGGAAGATTTGGAAACAAAGCCAGAGAGGCAAGATTACATTGGTTTGGACATGTGCTGAGGAGGGATGCCGAGTATATTGGGAAAAAGATGCTAAGGATGAAGCTACCAGGTAACAGAAAAAGAGGAAGGCCTAAGATAAGGTTTATGGATGTGGTGAGAGAGGACATGCAGGTGGTTGGTGTGACAGAGCAAGATGCAGAGGACAGGAAGAAATGGAAACAGGTGATCTGCTGTAGCGACCCCTAATGGGAACAGCCGAAAGAAGATGATGGTGATTATTAAAGGGTCGTAACAATAATAAGGGAATATACAACTTAGAAGTAATTACACAAAGTATAGGCAAGGCATAAGCATTATATACATGTATATACCAACTCTGTTTCTTGACAATTTACTGTCTTATTTTTGTCCTCTCTCCATGTTTCATATTTAAGCTTCTCCTCTAGTATTTTTACATTTGCTGTCTTCTCTTCATCACTATTCCTTTCCAGGAGAAAGCATACAAGCAACAAAAAACCATGTTGAAAAAGAATTTTACAGTAAGGGGATATATAAGGAGGCAGATGTACAGGATGCCATTGTTCACGGTGATACACATAGGACAGGCAAAGGAACTCCATTTATAACTAGAGATGTTGAGAACGAAGGTTTGAATACTGATATCACACCTTCGACAGTAAATAGACTCATTATTCCTTATACTAACAAAAATACTCACATTAGGCGAGTCATAGGAGACAATTGGAAGTTACTAATGATGGATCAAAAAATAAGAGATTTAGTTGATGATAAACCTAATATATCTTACAGAAATATGAAGTCTTTGGATAGAATGTTATGTTATGAAAACACATGTAAGAATAAGATCCAGCCACAGAGGACAGGTACATTTGCATGTCATGCATGTAAGCAATGCAAGTACATAGCTGCCAATGACACATTTACACATCCATATACAGGACGTAAATATATTTTTAAGGGTTATGCAAGTTGTAAAACCAGAGATGTTATATATCTCGCTCAGTGTCAAAATTGTAATCTTTTCTACATTGGCAAAACAAATAGAACACTACGTGAGCGCATAAGAGAACATATATATGCGATAGAGAAACAGAACACGACTAATGCGCTGGCACGACATGTTTTAGACAAAGGATCTTCACATAGTTTTAAGTTTATGGCCCTTGAATTAGTTACAAGATCCAGTAGACTAGGGAATATAAAATGCTATACGGAAGAGATAGAGAGCAAATGGATTTTAAGGCTACAAGCCCATAAATATGGGCTCAATGATAAAATATCCCTTAAGCCTTTTTTGGCCAATAGACCACTAAATCATTGATCATTATGTCTACATTTTTGCATATATATGTATATACACTTACACACATGTTCATATATATGTGTAGATATTTTAATTTGTTTTTATTGGCACACATTGAAAATTATATATACGTTTTATATATTTTTTTTATATATATATATGTCCTGTCATAATTGCTTGGTTTGAAGCGTTTTTAAACATAGGGCTGATCAACAATACAAGTGTTCTTAATTATATATTTATATTAATTGTATTAATTATATAATGATGAATTTCAATTAAGCTGCAATGTATTATGGTATATAATGAGATGCACTACTTTGTTTTTTAAGGTCTGATGAAGCGTTATATTGACGTGAAAGCGCTTACCTCAACATTTTTGTATGTTCGTGTTTTTTCTCATTAAATGACAGTTCTTTGGAAATCTGGTGGACATTCATTTACAGCCGGTTGCATCCTCTACTTTTGGATTATATACTTGTTTTGGTACTGAGGGTGCTTTACTTGGCAGGCATCAAATTTGTTATATAATAATAAGGGAATATACAACTTAGAAGTAATTACACAAAGTATAGGCAAGGCATAAGCATTATATACATGTATATACCAACTCTGTTTCTTGACAATTTACTGTCTTATTTTTGTCCTCTCTCCATGTTTCATATTTAAGCTTCTCCTCTAGTATTTTTACATTTGCTGTCTTCTCTTCATCACTATTCCTTTCCATCTTGCTTTCTCTATTTTCTGATTAATATGGTTGTCTCATTCATTATCGTCTTTGTATTTCTGTATCATCTTTCATATCTTTGTTTTTATTTTCTTTCTGTCCTCATCAAACTCCTTTTCCTCTGGCAGAACTGAATACCACAGTGCTGTCTACAAATTTGAACTTCAAATAATTAATTACTCCACCAATCAACACTGACCAATTACATAACATGGCAATAAAATAACACTGTCCATTGACATTTAGAAGTCAACATCAGTAATAATACCGAATAGTCTACAATTTTCATTTTAAGCATTACTGTACTTGATTTCACTGTGCTTTGCACTTCCATTCTACCATTTTTATCATATGTCATGCATTCTGTCTGCTTGGGACACGTTTGTCATACATTTTGGAAAAGAAAAGTTGAACGATCTAGTAAGTCAGCATCTGCTGAGTACAGAGGTCTCGATGGGAAAAAGAAAGAAAATAGAAACACTAGATAAAGAAAATAAAGATTAATGACTTCTACAGAGAGACTGTTTCTAATTAGTAACCAGGTTAAGAGTTTCTGCATAGAAATGGCTATTTACGTCCTATTACAGGTTTTTCTCATCATAAACTGTACTTCATTTCCTTTAATCCAACACCAAGAATATCACACAAAGTATTTTCCCTGTATTTCCTCACTGTACCCGATCTGGCAGTCTTTGGACACATTGGATTTCTAGGGAAACTTATTTCCTTTTCATATTTGCAAGGTACATGTTATATCATAAAGACACTTTACGATTTTGTTGGGAGAAGACAAGTTTCTGTTATTGCATTTCTGTCTTCAGGCCACCAGTCACACAGAAAAAAAAGTTGAATCAGTTCGCGATCCACCTTAGTGAATGAAGAATGGGATGAGAAGCGGGCGTGATCTGAATTTTATACCAGCAGGTAGCAGCTCACACTGGAGGAGAACGTCAGTGGTGATGACAGACAAAAGCATCACTGATTGGATGCTTTAATTAATGCTCAGTGATCCCAGCCATTGACATGTGTTACTGTAGATTCGGGGGGAGAGAATGGAAGAGCACAGCAGGTAATCAGGCTTTGTGCTGTGCATGTTCGAGGAATGGACTACGGAAGTGGGGGGAGGGCGCAAATGCCACATTTAGGATGGACTTGAGGTGCGCCGAGAAGAGTACAAACCTTTCTGGACTGCCGGACTGGAAAAAAAAAACATGAATTAAAATAAGTACAAATTGCGCCCTTTATGAGGTTGGCCTATACGGCGCCCTAGGCGGTCGCCTAGTTCGTCTATGCCTAAGGCCAGTCTTGACAGCAGTCATCTGTGATGACTCTGTTTCTGCCTTCTTCGTATGAAGCATGTCCACAGTGATTATCTCCTGCTCCCTACACTCCTCCCCAATTCCCCAGCCACCTTCTTGCCATTACATTTACAGGACTAGTTCTCGACGCAGAACTCCACCCACTTTCCCAGCCCCCTTAAAGGAATATACACAAGTACAGATGTGCCCCAGTCACAATAATGCACTCAGAACTCCTAAACTATCAGTCTGTAATTGAATACTCTAACTTCTTTCCTCCCTTATATTAAATGACCCTAGAGTGGATTTGAGCATCTTCTCCAGACCTAATCTCTGACTCAGTCTTAGTGACTATCAACCAATAATTTATGCTGCCAGAACTTCAAAGACTAGCTCTAAAACACCTCTCTTTAGACAGGTAATAAAACTAACTTCTTTCAAGAAACAGACCTTTAATAATATTCTAAAAGCATACAACTGTGAATCTCTTAGGGCGCTTCCAATAGACAAAGTAACAGTTTTCAACAATACTTTCATAAGTATACTGGACGTACTAGACCCAACCAAAACTTAGAATCAAATCCCACTCAGCCCCATGGCTGACAATAGAAATGCTGCATAAAATGCGATAAAAACATAAAGCTTAGAAGGCCTGGATAAAAAAAAAAAAGCCACCTTCCAAAACTACAGACAATGAAAAAAAACAAACAAGCACCTAATTAAAAGAAGACAAGAATAACCAAGCTCGTAATTATAAAAGACGAGAAAAATAACTCCATACTCCAGAACTCAAACTTTACCAATCCAAAAACATTCTTTAACTCCATTAACAACCGATGACAACTAAGGCAAACCACACGGCCAACCCCAAACCTGCAAGCACAAAACAGTAGTATAGCCAACTAATTTTTACCCTGTCTTGATTGACGCAAACCAATTCAAACCTCCTCCACAATGCCCAAAATTGCCTAACCTCTCTTTCCAGCCAGTGCCTATATAAACTATCAAAAAAAAAAGTCAGCTGATGCCATAGCCTATACCATCTCCATTCTGATAAATCATTCTGTCTCCGAAAATATTGTTCCATCCATATGAAATTTTTTTTCATTACTCGCCCTGCACAAAAGAGGCACTTCAATGAAGTTTTCTAAATTATAGATAAATAGCCATTCTATTTCCTATATCCAAGGTAAAGGAGAAATGCATACATATTCAGCTTAACTACTTTTAAGAAAAACAACCCTCCCCTACCCAGCATAGCTTTGGGTCTCACCACAGCACTATTATTGCTCTGCTTCATTCATTTCTACTGTAAACACAAAAAAATGCAGGTAAAAAGAAGTTATGTCTTACCATAACGTTCCATCTGAGTTGTCGATCTTCTTCCAGTCATCACTGATGGGTTCAGTTCTGAGCCCTCGGAACAGAGTCGGCCTTTTACCAAGCTTGCGTGCCCCAAAAACTCTCAAGCTAAGCTGCTACCCACAATACCATTTGCTCAGTTACCTCAGATCGAGTTTGCATGCAACATATAGAGAAAGAATAAGTCAGAGGCCATCTCTGTGCAGAAACCCTAATACACCATAAAGATCCAGAAAATCCGCCAGGAACCTTAGGAGGGGGCCAGTGGGAGGGTGTGATGACTGGAAGATCATCAACAACTCAGATGGAACGTTATGGTAAGACATAACTTCTTTATCTGAAGTTGTTAATCGTTATCCTATTCATCACTGATGGGACAGAGTCCCCAGCTACTTGGGAGAACCTGGGTGGCCCTTATAGAAGAACATTCCTAAAAACCATTGAACCAAAGGCCACTCTTCCCATGGAGATCAGATCCAATTTGTAATGCTTGATAAAAGTGTGGGGCTTAGTCCAAATGGCAGCTGCACAAATGTCACCCATGGAGGCCCTAGAGTGGAAGGTAACAGATGCTGCAATAGCCCTACTTGAGTGAGCTTTGATTTGACTAGGCTTAGATCCCTCCATAACAAAACATGTGAAGGCAATGTAATCCTGGAGCCATTTAGACAGAGTAACCTTTGATACTGTACCTTCCATTCTAGGGCCCGCAAAGGAAACAAAAAGCTGGTCTGACTTGCAAAATGATTTAGTTCTGTCCAGATAATAGAGCAATTGTCTATGAACATCCAGGGAATGCAGGCAGTATTCTCCCTTGTTAGAGTAATTTGGGAAAAACACAGTAAGTTCGATGGACTGGTTAATGGAAAAGTCAGAAACCACTTTGGGGAGAAATGATGGGTTACTTCGAAGTGATACTCTATCCTTATAAAAGACCAGATAAGGGCGCTTGATACATAATGCTTGTAATTCAGAAATTCATCGTGCTGATGTTACAGCCACCAGGAATAAGGATTTCCACGATAAGAATTTTAGATCACAGATGGCAGCTGGCTCAAATGGTGTCAAGGAGAGAGCCTGCAGAACCCAGGACAAATTCCATGCCTCCACCGGCTGTCTGATGGGAGGCCTGCTGTGAAAAATACCCTTGAGGAAGGTCTTGCAAAGACGAGAGGAGATAAGTGGTACTCCGTCAGACCCGTTATGGAAGTTGGAAAGAGCTGCTAGATGGACCCAAATGGTAGAAGCCGAGGCCCCTTTGCAGAACAGCTCAGCCAAATAATGAAGAATAGTGGCTACGGGGGCTGAGAACAGGTCTAGCTCCTGATTACGTGACCAAATAGAGAATCTTTTCCATGTGTCCCTGTAAAGCTTTCTGGTGGATGGTTTATGAGGAGCCAAAATAATATCCCAGACAGGTGAAGAAAGGGTTTCCTGACTGGCAACTAACGGAAGTGGAGAAACCAAGCTATCAGCTTGAGGGTGGACAGATTCTGGGGAGTCAGCCCTTGTGGGTGAGAAATTAGGTCCTGACAAGTGTCTAGGATCCAAGGAAGTTGAAACAGATGAGGTCGAAGGAAGGGGAACCACACTTGGTGAGGCCAGAATGGAGCGATGAGGATCACTTTGCTTCTCAACCAAATGGCCTTCCGTAGAACAAGGGGAATCAGAGGAATCGGAGAGTAAGCCATAAAGCGTCTCTCGGTGACTCCCCGAGAGGGGGAAAGAGGGCAAAGTAGCTGCTACATTTTGCATTTGAAGGGGTGGCGAAAAGGATGCAGCATGGCAGGCCCCAGCGGCTGAAAATTTCTGTTGCCACACTCGGGTTGAGAGACCACTCGTGAGGATGAAGGATGCATCTGCTTAGTCTATCCGCAATCATGTTGGAGCTCCCCGGGATATGCGTTGCAATCGGGAAGCGGTTGGAAGCTATTGCCCACTGCCAGATTCTCATGGCTTCGTGACAAAGGGAGTAAGACTTGGTCCTTCCCTGTTTGTTTATGTACCAGACCACGGACATGTTGCCCGACTGGACAGCAATTGTTCCGGATGGAAGAAGCAGATGAAAAGCTTGCAACTCCAGGACACTGATTTGCAAACTGACCTCTACATCGGACCATGTGCCTTGGACTGACTTTCCCTGGAAGTGGACCCCCCACCCCATCAGGGAAGCATCCATGTTCACCATGGCTTCTGGGCTGGTGAATCTGGAAGGGACGACACAAACGATTTTTGTTTGTACTCATCCACCAGAGGATATTCTTGTTTGCAAATGTTGGTGATGAGGATCTTTGAGCTCAGGGGGTAGAGATTGGGCATCCACTGGGCCTGAAGGAGCCATTGTAGTAATTTCATGTGTATTCTGGCTAAGGGAACTACGGGGAGGGCTGCAGCCATAGATCCTGAGGCTTGAAGAATCTCCCTTGCAGACACCTTGCTTTGACAGACTATCACCTGAACTTGTGCCCTGAGTCTCTGAAGCCTGTGGAGAGGAAGTGAGATTAGACTTGAATGCGTTTTGAACACTGCCCCTATGAATTCCAGTTGTTGTGATGGTGGAAGGTTTGATTTCTCCCAGTGTATGGTGATGCCTAATGATTCCGCTACAGCCAATATGTAGCGAAGGGCCCTGACTAGAAAATGCTTGGTAGGGGCAGAGAGGAGCCAATCGTCTAAATATGGAAACACCTGGAATCCCTGAAGTCTCAAATGAGCTGTTACTACTGCAAGACATTTCGTGAACACTCTGGGGGCCGTTGAGAGACCGAAAGGCAGGGCTCTGAATTGATAATGATTGGCTCCCAACCGAAAGTGAAGGAAGCACCTGGAGCATTTGTCCATCTTGATATGGTAATACGCATCTCGGAGATCTAATGAGCACATTCACACACCATCCCACAGAAAGGAGAGGATGGATTGAATTATGACCATGCGGAACTTGGTCTGAACTACCGATTTGTTTAATTGACTGAGACAGAGAATGGACCTCCAGTCCCATCTTCTTTGGCAACAAAAAGAATCTTGAGTAGAACCCTGAGCCGCACTGATCTGAGGGTCTGTTGGATGGCTCATTTTTGAAGTAGCTTTCGAATTTCGGAAGCTGCCTCCTCCCTTTGACTAGGTGGAATATCGGGAAGGGATTTTAGAGGTCTTGGATAGGATATTAGTGGGATATGGTAGCCTCTGGTAATGATTCTCTGCACCCACTGATCGTTCGTAATGGATAACCAGGTAGCTTGGTACAGAGAGAAATGTGCTCAGACTGCTTCCAGAGGAAAGCAATCGGGCAACACCTCAGGAGCACTGATATGTTCTACCTGAGAAGGAATCTCTGGAGCCCTGGTTCCGGGGACTTCCTCTGCCCCGAAAGGGGCATCTTCCATTATTGGAACTCCCTCTGCCTCTGGAGGAGTCTTCACCATGTGTAACTCGGAAAGGACCTTGAGACTTCCTGTGCCACATCTTTCCGCTCCTCTGATTCTGGAGACAGAAGCTGAGGTTTGGAAAAGCAAAGGCCAATGGCAGACAAGGTCTTCCCATCTTGATCACACCTGGCTAGTGTATCCTTGACCTTAGCACCAAACAGAGCTAAAGGCTCGATAGGGGCATTTCGAAAGGAAGACTTGGAGTCCGTGAGGTCACAGATGCGCATCCAGGCGTGACGTCTCATGACTACGCCTGCACCCGCAGCTCTAGCTGCTCCTTCGGTTACGTGTGACAGCAACCTCATGGATGAATTAGATATGGATTCTAAGGTGGCAAGTTGGGAAGCAATTTTATCTGGTGCTCCATCCGATACTTGACCCGGGAGGGTACTGGAGAGTTCGGAGATAAGACCTATTTGGAGACTCATAAAATGTGCCAGAAAGTTCAGAGACCTAACCGTGAAGGTCGCTGATGGAAAGACTCGCCTCCCTCACCTGTCCACTGCCCGGGACTCTCTGTTGGTCGGGTGAACAGCAGGACTCTCTTCTGCAAGGTCCTTTTTCATGGCAGCCGCAACCACCATAGCGTCCACTGGCAAGCTTCTGGACCAATGGGGTTGATACTCTGGAGGGGAAAGTAGTTTGTCTGATCTCCTGGGGATGGCCTCAATGGAGTCAGGGTTCTTCCAAGCATGTTGCACGATGAGTTTAACCAACTCATCAGCGGGGGGGGGGGGTCACCCAAGAAGTAGAGGGCCGAGAGCAAAAGGCCTGCAGGAATACGGATTCCTCTGAGGAAGGAGTTGAGGACTTCCAATCACCCCTCTGTTTCAAGATTTCCATGATGCCCCCCCCAAAGGGGCCATCATCAGGGAGTGACCATGGGGACCCCACCCAGTCATCGTAGTCCATATCCTCTGTCAGGGACTCTTCTGGGGAGTCAGTGTGTTTCCTTTTACACACCCATTTCCGAGGGGGTTCTTTCGGTGGGAACATATGAAGAAGACTCGGAAAGTGAAATGCCCTGGACAGGGGTCTCCTGGGCCTTAGGCTCTCGGAGTCCTGGGGGGGGGGTGGCCTTTGACAGCTGCTGCTCAGAGGGAACTGGGGGAGCAACCAACTGTGGAGGATTGCTGGCATCAAGCGCCCTCTCCACCCGGAAAGCGGGCCTGCCCAAAGAGGAATGGGAGCCCGGAACCGAAGAAGACAAAATCGGAACTGGGGTCACACCCCGCTCCGGACCATCCACCCCCGGGGACAGAGCCTCAATCAAGCTCGGAGTGGTAAATGCCCTCTAATCTGAAGTCGGGCCAACACAACTGTCAGAACTGACACCGGAACTGGGGGCTCCACCCACAAGCATGAGACTGAGGAAGGGTGGGTTCTAATGGAACCGGCACCCAAAGGGATCTCGGAGCCTCAGACAGAGTTGTCATTGGCACAGAGGAAGGAATTCCTCCAGTAAAAGTTGGATAGATGAGCCTTGGAACCAAGGGGTCCAAGGGAGGAGAGTAAGTAGGGGTTGCTGGAGAAATAGATACAAAGCCAGGAGTGGGACAGAGTCTAGGCAGATTTGAGATTCCCCTAGCAGTCAGCAGCTGATCAAAGAGGCACACCACATCCAATTTTGAAAGGCTCTTGGTGGATCTCACCGAAGCACCTGAGAGTCAGGCCAGACCAAAAAAGGGCTGTAGGCTTATCCGGCGAATGGGTCCACACATTGGATGAATATAGAGTCCGTGGTGTGTCGCAGAACGGCACCAATAATTCCAATTTTGCAACAGATAATAAGGGTTTGGTCGGAGCTGTGAACGGGCTCGGACTAGAAGTCACTATAGGGGTGGTTGACAGGAACGGTTGTGAGGTAGTTGTCGGAGCCGATATCGGGGTCGAAACGGGCGAAGTCGGTGCCGATAAAGAAGTCGATACATTGGTCGGTACTGAGGCTGAAGGCGGTGCCATAATTGTCGGTGCCGTGGTGGACGCAGACGAGGCTACCTCGGTAAACTTCACTGGAGCAGAGCTTGGAGCCGATGTGGTAGTCTGCACTGAGGAGGCAGAACGGTGTTCAGAAGAGGACTTATGGGCCTTGTGCTTGTGAACCTTACCTCTATCACTGGCCGGTGAAGAGGGGTCCAATCGAGGACGTTTCTTGTCCAAAGGAGGGGGTGAGACCTCTGTCGCCCAAATGGCTTCCGAAAATGGCGAGGCAAGCAGGCCCTTTAGAATAAGTTTATTACTACGTTCATTCAGCGTCCGCTGACTGAAACTAGCACAGATATCACACGGGTGTTTTGCCGACAAATGCAGAACCCCCAAACAGTATACACATTCTTCATGGAGGTCACTATACGGCAGTTTACCACTGCAAGAAGAGCAGTGTTTAAACCCCGTAGTTCCCTTCTTTTCAGACATCCCAGAACACACACACACACACACACACACACACACACACACACACACACACACACACACACACACACACACACACACAAGGGAAAGAGAGGAAATGAGGGAGAAAGAAACCAAATACCAACAATGGTAACAAGATACCGTAAAGGTAGAAAGTTAGAAATACCAAGAAACTACCAACAATGGTAAGAGAGAAATACCTGTGGGTAGAGCTGAAGCAATATAGAACAAGAACAAGTTATAAAAGAGAAAACACTTTTTTAAACCAGTAAATACATCTAAACAAAAGCACTTAGCTGGAGAGCTCGGTGAAACGCTGCTATATGAATGCGCGGCAAATGAGATCTGAGGTAATTGAGCAAAGGGCATTGTGGGTAGCAGCTTAGCTTGAGAGTTTTTGGTGCACGCAAGCTTGGTAGGCTGACTCGGTTCCGAGGGCTCAAAACCGAACCCATCAGTGATGAATAGGAAGAAGATTATAACCTTTACACTTTTCTTAGACTTATCTAAAGCATCTGATACCATGTTTCATGATACCATAAAAAACTTACTCCCAACTTTCTACTACAGAACTAGCCAATACCTCTATACATTGGCTCCAGTGTTACCCACATATCTCTCAACCTGGAAACATCAAAAATCTGGACAAAGGCCCATGAAAAGTAGGTACAACTGGCCAAAGATCTGGATGTTGATTAACAAAGTTTGCATGCATAATTATATAACCCCGTCCGCTCCAATGGAATTGTGGGATACTGACATTCACACACAAAATGAAAAACAGACAAAATATTAAATACAAAATATAACCCGAACAATACTGTTTTAATTATATTAACATTTGAACTTGTACCAAACTTTGAGCTTATATAAAACTAAAGTGCAAATTTTCTTTCATAAAAGTAAAATCAACTATTACACTAATATTAAACAAATAAAATATAACCAGGACAAGCACTAACTCTCTTCACTGCTGCACACCTCTCCATCACCCTCTGTTGTCTCAGCTTCTGTCATTTCTGTTTTTTTCTTTTTACAAACCCCCCTTTTGGTTGTTGCCTTGCCTGTCTCCTCCCATGCCCCAACTGCTTTGCCAATCATATTATTAATTATCCATTTACTTAGACCTGCTTCTGCTTTCTCATGAAACCTTTTGGTCATCATCTTCTGCCACTTCTCTCCCCAGCTCCCATCCCACCAGCGGTGTTGCTGTTGCAACCTCTATGTCTTACTGCTGTATCATTTCCACACACAGAGGGTAGATATTTTCAAACTATTCTCTCGCTCAGCCATAAATAAGAAATAAATAATACAACCACAGAAAAAAAATCTCAATCCATTACTGACCTACAATATAAAGATTTATAGATATATATTAGGCCAGTGGTTCCCAAATGTTTATGGACAGAGACACCTACTTCTGAAAACGGTAACTTTTCATGACTCACTACTCACTTGTATGCACATTTTATGTGTCTGTGTGTGTATGTGTGTGTGTGTGTGTGTGTATATATATATATATATATATATATATATGTGTGTGTGTGTGTGTGTGCACATTATACATATATAATTGTGACCCACCCAAAATCAGCTTACAACCCCACCAGTATCTACAATCTTATAGTGTGTGTGTGTGTGTGTGTGAGTGACAGAGGGGTGTCCCATTTAGGATTGGTTTCTCTGCCTTGTAACCAAATAGCTAGTGATGGGATACGCTTCACCCCCTCCAATAACTATATTAAACAGGTAACAAGAATGAAAGAATAAACATTGATGTCACCGAAAAAGTACACATTCACATGACAGGTACTGCTATGCCCCCCCCGTATGTTGATAAAGCAATAATACCCTAACTGATCGACATTAAGACAGCCTAGTATTCTGCAATACATAGCCAATGTACAAATTCACCTGTACATCCATCTTATCGGTCTTGCTCACATCAGCTAAAATGAATAGCATGTACATGTTAACTACTGGCAGCTATCCTAAAATCTTGATGCTCCATGATGTTCCTCAAGTTATTACTGGCTGTAAAAGAACAACCCTAAAGTACAAGACCACATCTACATCACATTTTCCTTTCTGTTTTCTGAAACATTAACAGCAATTATTTTGACCAACATTTTTCCACTTTTACCCTAAAACACTAATTAAAGAGTCTTGTCAACCTGAAGGACAACTCCCTTTCCTTATACTGCCAGTGTATCAGTAGGAAGGAACGCATACGATTTGCGAAAAATGTAGTACTTACTTTTCTCATTCATACTACTCGAACGTCTCTGATTTTACTTTACAAAAGTATGAGATTTGATGCAAAAGAAGTAACACTGCAGACAATAAAGGGAAACATGCAAGTTATTTACCAAACTAATGCTCATTAAGGCAACCTAGTCTGATAAACCGAGTGTGGAACAAATGTAAATGTTTAGTTACCTGATCTCCCCAAACCTAAAAAGCATATAAGGGACAGGTCCAGCATATGATTTCAATAAGGCTCGATATTACAAAGATCTATCACACCACCTACTGGTACCTTTGAAGATAGCATCCACAGAAGAGCAGTAACAGTAGCTTCAAATTCAATGTGACAATTCCTCCAGCTGCACCAACCATTAGTGCAAGGACAAGAAACACTCAACATTTGCAGGAACCAGCCCAGCTTTGCTGGAAACACAATATGTCTAGTGTTGGGCAGACTACTGACATGATGACCATAGGGGGTTAGTATGGTGGTCTGCCTTGAAAAGTACAGTACGCCTCCTAAACTCATAAAGGTGTAAAGATACACCAGGTTCTCATTGCACTCTTCCATCTTGCCGTAAAACTGCCAACTACTATACTACTCTCTACGTGAGCTCTTTACAAGCTCCCTCTGTATCACGGAGATGGTCACATGGCGCAGAAGTTAAGAAGGCAACATTGGTAATCCGTTGAGAGGCTTTAATCATTTGTAAGAAATCCCCCCCAACACATACAGAGGCATGGGAAATTGTTATTTTGCTCAGCCAGTATTAAAATTCCATACATATCATAACATCATAACAGGTAATACGACAGAGATGTCCCTGCTGTGAAAACCTGTTGTATCACTTTGTACAGCATTCACCTTGGGCATTGTGCTGCAAGTAATGCAACATCTATGTTGCCCTATTTATAACTTTAAAGTATTTAGGTCGACCAAAGCGATTTTTAATGGACTGAGTGAAACTTATTCATTAAATCAGCGCTTCCAGTGCATTTATGCCAGCTACAGCTTTCAGTAGACCCAGATGCATTTAATTTGTGGCAATCACAAGAGTTTGTATATTTAATTGCAAATCTGCATTTTTAAGGATACTTCAACCTCTTCCTGCTATTTTGTACGAATCGGAGTCTCTCTATAATAGTTATGTTGCACCGGTGTCAAAGTTCTAAGTAAGCAAAATAACAGATTGCAATATGCAACTGAAAAGTCATCAGAACATGCTACATAAACAACAGGGGAGGAAAACACTGAAAACAGGGTAACTACTGCTAGTAAGTGTTCCACGTTACACCTATGAGAGGTAGGGTTCCACCTTTTGGAAAACTGAGAGCTGTGGGTGGTAGTGGGACTAAGGGCTAAAATCAGGGACACATTTTAAATACTGCTCTTATGAATTTGGAAATTGCATATGTTTTCTAAAGGATGTGAAGTATGACACTCAAATGTCTGTCATCAATTAATGACTTAAATCCCCAATGATTTACCAGAAAACCACTCAGTTTAAGAAGAACGGACCAAAGAATATAGGTACACTGTGAAATTCTGGACAGCTAAGAGGTATAAAGTATTAGCATACCTCTCAACTGTACAGATTTCCATAGAATGCACAGATTTCTGACTCATAATTTTTGGTTTGTTCTACATAAATTTGTGGTTTTCTGGCAAATCACTGATGACTGAAATCACTACTCTAAAGGAGTGTACTGTTGATTTGCTTGAATCTGATAATGCAAGCTTGTAATAGCATCACTGAACAGCTGAAAATGAAACTGGGAGTTAAAGGGACCAATTGGGGAATTTGTGGTACCCTATTATTTTGAGCCCAAATCTGGGAAATACTGAGGAATTCTGTACACTTGAGCAGTATGGTTATCTATCCAACAGGGCACAGGCAGTCAAATGGAAGCATATCTCTATCCCTCCCCCCATTTAAAATAGGACTTTTTCTTTTTAAGTCTTTATGGATACATTTAGGCCAATAAATCCAATCCCCACTAACTGTGATCATGCATGTTTTGGCCTTCTTATGAGCTCATCAGCACAACATAAGTGGACTGTTTGCCTGCACTTTGGAGGTTAGCTTTATTTACCTGAATGCATCCATAAACACTTAAAAAGAAAAGAAAAAGTAAAAAGTCATGGACATTCAGAAGCTAAACAGCTGAAACACTTGATGTCCTTAAGGGATCATTTGCATACATCCCATGGGCCTCTATTACAGGATGTTTAAGGTATCACACAGCAAAAGCAAAAATTCTAGCTTTGCTGTTTTATTCTTGTAGTTTTTTTTTTTTTAATAAAAAGTAGAGAACAGGGAATAGATCAACAAAAATTCTTGGAAAAACAGATGTGACTAAAGCAATGAATAGCATTAGAAAAGATTAGGATTTATTGTACTCTACTGCAAACAAAGTGGAACAGAATAAAATGATGGCCAGCAGTTATAAATGTAAAACATTTTTAATGGGATCCAAACTAAGCGTTTTCACAGTTACAAAGACTGCTTCTTCAGACGATACTATTAGTCAAAAACCTTCATCCCTTAAATACAGTGCTTAACATTTAAATCCCATTAAAGACATTTCATTTTTATAACTGCTGGCCATCGTTTTAATCTGCTCCATTTTATTCTTTTCTTGTTGGTTGTCCTGTGGAGCAGGCTATTTATTTGGTCTATTGTTGTGCTGTGGATTAATAAACTAAACATATTATCAGAGGCAGAAAAACGTAGATCTGCAGACAAATATAAAGAAAGATGACCCAAAAAAGTTTTACAGAGAATTGGGAAATACAGCAAAAGGAACAGAAACACCACCAAAAAAGAAGAAATCGACACATTTTGGAGAAATATTTATAAAGACCATGCGGAACACAACAAAAATGCTGAACTGATAGTAGTAGTAAAAGAAATAGTAAGATGATCAAATGTACAGGATATGAAATGGGATGAAGTAACAGCTACAGAAACCAATCAAATTAAGAGGAGCTCCTAATTGGAAAACCCCAAGCCCAGATACAGTACCGAACTTCTGGCTAAGAGTACTAACATCTTTACACGGAGACTTAGCCTTGTGTAAGTACTACTTATATGTGCACCTGGTTAGCAACAGGAAAAACAATACTCCTTAATAGTGAACCTGTAAGCTATCCTAAAAACTACAGACTGATAACTAGTCTTCCGATGCTATAAAACTATATACTGGAATTGAAGCTGACAGAGCTTATAGTCATTTTGGAAGAAAACTCATGGCAAAAGAACAAAAGAGTAACAAAAAAGTCATATGGATTATTTATTGTTAAAGTCATAATGGAGAATGTTAAAAAGGGGAAGAATTTAAGTATGGCATGGATAGATTACAAAAAAAGTATATGACAGCATCCTACATTCATGGATAAAGGAGAATTTACAGATGTACAAGACATACTCAACACTGATCAATTACATTATGGTGACCATGAAACAGTGGCAAACTACTTTTCAGCAAAGCTACGACAAAGGACAAATTATTACCCCATGGATAAAAATACAGAGGGGGATATTACAGGATGATGCTTTGCCACAGTTCTTTTGTTTTACCCTAACCCATTAAGCTGTCTACATAACAGATTAGATCACAGTTGCAATTTGGCCCCTGGACAACAGCAAAGTGTAAAAACTTTTCATCTTCTTTTTGTGGATTATTTAAAACTGTATAGTTCATCATATGAGGAGCAGAAGGCACAAATGTAAGTGGTCAAAACTTTCTCAGATGATATAAGAATGCCATTTGATTTTGATAAATGTGCAAAAGCAACATTTAATTCAGGAAAGCTGCAGCACTAAGAACATATCAGGCTTGGACAGGACTGTGATATTAAGGAATTTCAGCAGGGGGAAGTGTATATATATTTGGAAACTGATGAAGGATCAACAGTAAAACATGAACAAATGTGAACAAAACTCAGTAAGGAATATTTTACAAGACTAAAATCTTGAAAACATCCCTGACGTCAAGGAATAAAGTCCAAGCTACAAAACCAAACTGCTCTTCCTGTTCTAACTTGCTTTGTGGTGACTGACTGACCCCAAAAGGCTGAACCGGAAAATGAGAAAACAGCTTCATGCTTATCAAATAATATATAAAAATCAGTGTATACCAAGATAATATATTTCTCATTCTGAAGGCTGTATGGGCCTCCTCGAAACTGATTACATGTATAGATCTGCAGTCATTGGGCTGTGTACTTATCTGCTGACGACACCAGTTCCAAACATAAAAAGAAGTTATATACTTACTATAATGCTCGATGTTTGTAGTCTATCTCGCCCTTTATTCTTACACTAGGGACCGGAGCTGAACCTCGGCACCGACTCGGCCATACTCTAGCTCAAAAACTTCTGGTTGGCTTGTGGCTAGGAGGTATCCCATCATGCATCACTAACATACCCCAGATCTTGTTTGCTGCAAGGAGAAACATACAGAGACAAACCAAATCGAAAGGACTAACAAAAACAGTTGGTACTCTATCCCCAGGTCCTCAAGGAGGGGGTAGGAAGGGGGGGTTTGTAAGAATGAATGGTGAGATGGACTACAAACATCGAACGTTATGGTAAGCACACAACTTCCTTATGTTCTGTAGTCCTATCTCGCCTTTATTCTTACACTTGGGACAGCGTCCTTAGCACCTTCATCTTGGGTGGCTCATTGGAAAATGTTCCTGAGTACTGTGGAACCAAAGGAAGACCTGTTCCTAGAAGCCATATCCAATTTGTAGTGAGTAATGAATGTATGAGGTGAAGCCCATGTTGCTGCAGCACAAATGTTGTCTATTGGAATTTTAGCCTGAAACACTACCGAGGTAGACACAGACCTGGTAGAAAGAGCTTTCACCTTGAAGGGAAGATCTTTACCACTGGAGGAATAGACAAAAGAAACTGGAAGGCCCCTCCTAGAGTCTGAAAAGGAAACAAACAACTGATCTGACCTTCTGAAATCTTTAATTATGTCCAGACAAAAACGCAATTGTCTATGCACATCCAGTTGGTGGAATTTGTACTCTGGCTTGTTAGAAAAATCAGGGAAGAACAGGCAGGCATTATTCAATAGATTAATATTGGCTTGAGAAGAAACCTTAGGAATAAAGGAAGGGTTTTTGTTCACAAGGAGACCCTATCCTTATGAAACACCAAATAAGGGGGCTTAAGGGAAAGAGCTTGCAGTTCAGAGACCCTTCTTGAGAAGTGATGGCCACTAAAAATATAGTTTTCCAAGATAAAAACTTGGTCACATGTTGCTGAAGGTTCGAAAGGGCTTCACGTAAGTTTATGGAGAACAAAGTTCAAATCCCATGGTGCCATTGGATTCATGACTGGGGGTCTTAGCAAAGTGGCCCCTTTGAGGAAGGCTCTACAAAGTCTATGAGCCATAAGGTTAGATTCATTAGCAACATGAAAAGTGGAAATGGCTGCCAACTTGGATTTTAATAGTTGCCGCTGCTGAACCTTGGTTGATAACTGCGAAAGGAAGTCTAAAATGGCAGAAATGGGAGCTTTGTAAGGATCGAGGTTTCTCTCACAGGCCCAAAAGGAGAATCTTTTCCACTTACTGGTATAACTTTTCCTGGTAGACGGTTTGTGAGAAGATGACAGGATGTGTACAACCTCGAGAGAAAAGTCATGAAGCCTGACTAGGGATGGAATTGGAGCAGCCAAGCTGTTAAATTGAGGGTGTGGAGAAAGGGATGAAACAACCCTGATATGTGTGTCAGCAAATCTGGCACTGGATCCAGAGTCTACGGTTTGTCCATTAGATGAGGTCTGAGGAAGGGGAACCAAATCTGTCGAGGCCAGTAAGGAGCAATTAGGATAATTTTGCTTCCCAAGGATATTGCTTTCTGAATTACCTTCGATATGAGGGGGAAAGGAGGGAAAGCATAGAGAAGTCCCGAGGGCCACTCGTGAATGAGTGCATTTCTTGGGGGTTTCCCCTTCCGGGGGAATCAGGGTGAAGTGTAGCTGCTTTATTTAGCATTGACAGGAGTAGCAAAGATCGCAGCAAGGAGGACCTCATTTGTGAAAAATCTGATCCGCAATGTATGTGTTCAGAGACCACTCATGAGGCATCAGAATAGCCCTGCTGAGCCTGTCGGCTATAATGTTGGACTTCCCCTGAGATGTGCACTGCTATCAGAAATTGTTGGGAAGACACTGCCCACTCCCATACTCGAAGGGCTTCTCTGCAGAGGGGGTAAGATTTGGTTCCTCCTTGCTTGTTTAGGTACCATACCACCGACATACTGTCCGAGTGGATTGTAGTCGTTCCTAGAGGGAGAAAGCTGTGAAGTGCTTGCAACGCTAGAAGCACTGCTCTCATCTCCAAAACGTTGATATGCAAATGAGCATCGTGATCTTGTCATGTGCCTTGGACTGTTCTCCCTAGATAATACCCCCCCATCCCATCTGGGAGGCATCCGTGGTCAGAGTGGCAACTGGGGGAGAAGGAACAAATGGTCTTCCTGTGTTTAGATTGCTGGTCTGGGTCCACCAATGAAGATCCTGTTTGCACAAATCTGTTATCAGGATGGGGTGAGACAGAGGTAGATACTGCAGTGACCATTGGGCAAAAAGTAACCACTGCAGGATCCTCATGTGCAGTCTGGCTAATGGAACTAGTGTTATTGTCGAAGCCATTGCCCCAATAGCTTGAGCACTACCTTTGCTTTCACTTTTCTTAGAGGAAGTAAGCTCAAGACTTGCTCCCTTAGACTCTGAATCCTTTCTACAGGAAGGTAGGCCCTCATTGCAACGGAGTTTATTTCGGCGTCAATGAAATTCACACGCTGAGAGAGCAACAATGCAGATCTTTGTCAATTTACTGTAATTCCTAACTGCAGGCAAGTTGAAATGGTAGTGTCCCTGGCCTGTAACAGTAGATGCCTTGTGGTGGCAGTCAGGAGCCAGTCATCCAGGTATGGAAACACTTGTAATTACTGACGTCTCAAGTGAACCGCAACCACTGCCATACATTTGGTGAACACCCTGGGGGGCTGTGGTGAGACCAAAGGGCAGGGCGCGGAACTGATAATGACTGGCTCCCAGCCGGAAGCGTAAGTGATTCCTCAATGCCGTCCATTTTGATATGGTAGTATGCATCTTGGAGGTTTATGGAGCACATCCAAACATCTTTCCCTAACAACGGGAGTATCGACTGTAAGATGACTATTTTGAACTTGGACTTCTGTACATATTCATTCAGTTTGCTGAGATCCAAAATGGGTCTCATGTCCCCTGTTCTTTTTGGCACCAAAAAGAATCTGGAGTAAGTCCCTAATTCTACTTGGTCTGCAGGGATGGGTTGGATGACTCTCTTCATGAGCAACTTTTGGACTTCTACAGTTGCTAAATCCCTGTGATTGGGTGGCACATCTGGGATTCGTCTGCACCGAGGGGGTGGAGAAGAGAAGGGAATATGGTAACCTCTGGTAATTACCTTTAATATCCACTTGTCTTGAGTGATGTCGTGCCAGGCTTCTGGGTATAAAGAAATACAACTCCCGACTGGCTCCAGAGACGCGCAGTCAGGCTTCCTTTCAGGAACGCTGATAGGGACAACCACAGAAGGAATCACTGTCTCCCTGGTTCTGCGGGTCTCCTCTGCCTCTAGAGCAGCGTCTACCATTATTTCCTCCTCTTCTACCTCTGGAGAAGGAATCACCTTGTGCGTCCTGGAAAAACCTCTGCGATGTTTTGAAAAACATTTTGCCGCTCTTTTGCCCTTTGGGATAGGGTTTAGTAGGGACGGAAAAACGGACTCCCATGGCAGACAGGGTTTTTCTTCCTTCTTGGACCTGGTGAGTGTGTCCTTTACCTTGGTTCTGAACAATGAGGATCCATCAAAAGGGGGCATCGGTAAACGTAGACTTAAAGGCCTCCGCAAAGTTACACAAACACATCCAGGAGTGCCTTCTGAGAGAGACTCCTGAACCATTTGGTCTTCTAGGAACCGGTTCCACAGAATCAGGAGATTCTCACACCTTTCGACTGACTCAATCCAGTAGCTCATCAAAAGGCGGAGACACCCAAGAGGCAGAGGGTTGAGACCCAAAAGCCATCAGGTACACTGACTCTTCATCAGAAGAGGATGTGGTGGACCAGCCAACTCTCTGTTTCAGGATCTCAAGGATATCTGCGAATGAGATATCAAAGGACGACTTGGGGGACGCTTCTGACTCAAGGTCAGTGTCTGATGCAATAGACTCATCAGTGGAGTCAATATGTTTCCTCTTACAAGTTTTCTTCCTAGGCGGTTCCTAAAAACGATATTCTGGGGAGACTTTGGAAGACTGGGGACCACTCATGGAGGCCTCCTGAGGCTGCGGATCTCTGCTGTGTTGGGAGAGAGAGGGAGCTGAGACTGAAGTCGGTGCTTTAGGGGGAAGAGTATCTGTATCTCTGAATTAAACTGAAAACCGGGACAGCACACTCATCATCTCGAAGGCCGATCCTCTCGGCTCTGAGGATGCTCTCCGCTCCGAAGATGCAGAGGCAGTCCTCGGTGCCGAGGAGATGGGCTCTGAGACGCATGTGGGGTCCAAGCTCACCCTCACCGAAGCACTGAGAGGTAGGCTCAGAACCGAAGTTCAATTTGAAGCATCCCCCTTGGGCCTGACTGGGGAGCTGAGGACCCTAGACCCCACACAGATGGCACCAAAAGGGTCGGAGTGGATACTGGAACTGAGAGACCAATTGAGGTAGCTGGAACCGACCTTTCCACAACTGGAGGCACCGACAACTCTGGCTCCTAAGGCTCAGAGAAGCTTGGAGGAACATCGACAGGGTGTGAGGGCAAATTAGGCTCCAGAGCCGACTGGGACAGAGCCGAAAGTAAATTTGCCAGTGCCGAAGTCTGAAGCAGTCTATGCACAACTCTATCGATGCCCTCATCAGAAAGGCTCCTAAAGGACCTAGAAGATAGAGTGGGGGATCTAGATTGCTGGAATATAGGCGACCTAAGAGTCGGGGAAACCGGTCGGAGTTCAGATGACCGGCTCCAACATGTAGTGTCAGTTATAGGCCCCGAAGTTCCTGAAGCTGAAACTGATGGATCCACTAGGCTGACCTCAGTCGACACCGAAACCAGTGGAGCCGATGAGGGTGTAGCCACTTTAGTAATTTTAGCTGGCGGCTCCAACAAAACAGAATGGGTGTGAGACCGCCTTTTGGTAGCTTTAGGTCTGTCCTTTTTAGAAGAGAAAGGAGATTTAGAGCTGGATGATGAAGATGCCAATTCGTCTTCAAAGGAATGTTTTAATAGTCCTTTCAAAATAAGTTTGTTCTTCCTCTCCTGAAGAACAAGAGGACTGAATGCATGACAAAACAGGCAAGACACTTGGAGGTGGATAGCCCCGAAACAGTAAACACAAAGATTGTGCCCGTCAGTCAAGGACATCTTCTGGGCACATTTAGTACACTTTTTGAAGCCCGAAGGCTTATGATCCTTAGAGTCTTTTGACATAGCTAGCAAAAACAACTATCCACAATACACACAACATCTATGAGCAGATAGAACAGACAAAAAGGTAACAGAGGACTAGGTCCTCTAACTTAAACGTGCCTAGCCCTAAGAGTAGAAGAGAAAACCGAGGACTAGGTCCTCTAACTTAAACGGCCCTAGCCCAGGGAGAGATTGAAAGCAGCGCAGATGAGTAGGTCCTCTAACTAAAACGGTCCTAGTCCAAAGGGAGAGAACAAGAAAGGGAAACCAGCAGCAAGAGAGAGTGATGCAGGGATACAAAAAGGCCAACGGAAGAACGGACAAACAACGTACAAGCAGTACACACAGAAACTAAGCAGCAAATGGTCTGAGCAGACACGGATTGCAAGAAAACCACTAAACTACCACAACAAGATTATTATATTGACAAAAAACAGTCAAATATATTGAAAAATATATAGAAAAATATCACTTTGCCACAGCCAAGAAGAATCACGTCTGAGCTGAACGAGCGGCAAACGAGATCTAGGGTATGTTAGTGATGCATGATGGGATACCTCCTAGCCACGAGCCAACCAGAAGTTTTTGAGCTAGAGTATGGCTGAGTCGAAGTCGAGGTTCAGCTCCGGTCCCTAGTGTAAGAATGAAGGCAAGATACAACTACAGAACATCAAATGTTTTGAAACATGTATCTAAAATGCCTTCCCTGTTTAGTTTAGTGGAAGCATATCAGTGTCAAGTGAAAATGGAACCAAACCAGAAGCAGACAAAAATCAGGCAGCAAATGAATGTGCCAAAAACAAAAGAAAGAATGTAAGAAGTATCAGATAGAGAAGGTAAGAAATGTGGAAAAGGCATAAATATAGTTGCAAGTACAGAAAAGTCCTGGAACAACCTCATGCCAATCAGGATCTAATGATTTTACTCTAAAGATGCCCTACATTGTAAAGGGAGAAAGCGCTTAGTACTGTTTTGTTCGTTGGTCTATCCAGTTTCATTAAAGGCATTGTGGCGGTCTATCCTGGCTCAGTTTATTTTTACTAGTCTATTACTACTTTGCTGTTTTCATCTGATGCAGGAATGTTTAAGAAAGGCATATTTAAACCAAAAGATGAAAGGTTAATATTAATGCCCCCGGATACTGGCCTATGTACATATTTGGTTAAAGTCCATTGAACATGTGGGAGAAACAGACAAATGCAGGCTCTGTGAAACAGAACTGGAAACAGTCACACATCTTGTTGGTGGATGTGATACACCAATGGCAGAGAGCCTGTACATTGAAAGGCATAGTATTATGGAAATACAGTTGCATTAGGGATTATGCAAACATTACAATACTGAAGAAGCTGAGGAACACTGGAAACATGAGCCACAAAGCATTACAAAAAATGATGACGTTTATATCACATAGGATTACTCATTATCAACAGTTCACAAAAACAGATGCGAGAAAACCAGATATAGTCGTCCAAGAAAAAACAAAAGTAGCATTGATCACTGAAATTGCAACACCCACTGATTAGTGTCTTACTTACAAAGAGGCACAAAGTCATAAAATGCCAGGATTTGCAGGCAGAAACGAGGGCAATGTGGAAGGAGGTTACCCAGAGAGTTCCAATACTAGCAGGAGCAACGGGCATCATATGAAAGAATTTACAGTCGTATTTAGATAAGCTACTGATACAGATAACTCCATATGAATTGTGGGAGGAGTCAATTCTGGGCACATTGTGGTTGCTGTGAACAGCACTTATGGCAAACATCAAAGACTGAAGCAAAACCAATTTTGTGAACTTTAATCATACTTTGACTTAGGGATGGGGTCCATTCCCATCATGGTATGAGAAATTTAAGTCTTGGAGAAATTAAAAAAAATGGTAAAGGGTAACAAAAGAACGTCGTATGGAACAAAGGATCATTTGCTGCCAATTAAAGCCATAATGTAAAATTGTAAAAGGGGAAAGAATCTAAGTATGGCACAGACAGACTACAAAAAAAGCACCTGACAGCATCCAACATTCACGGATAAAGGAAAGCTTACAGAGATGTACAAGATACATCCTACACTGATCAATCGCATTACAATGGCAAGCCACTTTGCAATTAAACCATGACAAAGGGCAAATGATTACCCTAAGGACAAAAGTTCAAAGTGGGATATTCTAGGGTGGTTTTTCACCATCATTGTGTTGTCTTGCTCGTAATCCATTAAGCTGTTTATTTAGCAGATTAGATTCAGTAACAATCTGAATCCCAGAAAACAACCTGTCCTTAATGACTTCCCATCTACTTTTTTGAGGGTAACTTAAAACTGTACAGTTCATCAGATAAAGAGTTGATAGGACAATTGCAAGTGGTTAAAACTTTCTTAGATGACTCAAGAATGACATTTGATGTTGATAACTATGCAAAAAACAGCATTTAAAGAAGGAAATTTGCAGTAAATATCAATCCAGGACAGGAATAGGATATAAAGGAACTTGAGCAGGAAGGTGTGTATAAATATTTCACAATGATGAAGGATTGGCAATAAAGGATGTAGAAATGCAAATAAAACTCAGTAAGGAATACTTCAGACAATTAAAACTAATATTAAACACATTCTTGACATCTAGGAATAAAGTCCAGGCTATTACCCAATTTACTGTTTTAACCTGCAGTTTTGGTGTGATTGACTGGCCCAAAAAGGTATTGGATTAGCTGGACAGTAAAACAAGAAAAATGTTTCATGCTTATCAAATGGTATATAAAAATCAGTGTTTACCAAGATTATATATTCCACTCTCTGAAGGAGGTATGGGCTTCTTCAAAGCTAATTACATGTAAAGATCTGCAATCATGGGACTGCACACATACTTGCTGACCTCATTACATCCAAACATAGTGAAAGTTTTACAACATTAGGGGAGGAAATCTAAGATGACCTCTGCTTAGTTTAGCAGAAGGTTTCCCCATATTCTTTTTGGACTCCCCTGCCATTTCTTCTTAAAGGTATGTTTACTTGCACTCTAGTGAGACTATTTTGTTTTTGCTGAAACTGGATGAACTGTTAGAGAACCTGTAAGAAAATTTGGAAAAGGATGGCTGAAAAATCAGAGATTCCTTCCATATCATATCCTTTTTGCAGGATACAAGCCGTACAGCTAAGGCTAATGAAGCAGTGATCAATATGATGAACATCTGATGGCAAAACAGCATAATACTGGGAATTATCCTCAGGGCAACAGACTCCAGAAACAGAGGCAATGTTCTCAAAATACCAAATGAGTGCCAGGCCACTCCTGAAGTAATCTGTATACAATACTCTACAGGAAATCAACATCATGGGGCAGAGGGGAAAGACATGATACAAACTACAGCTCTCATCAAAAAACAAGGAAGATGGGGGGGGGGGGGGGAGTATTCAAGTGCATTGCTTAATACCAAGCCAGGTATTTCTATACCCCTATTCACTATGCCAAACCCTTTCTCCAGCAACATGACTGGTTTACAAGACAGAGAAAACAGTCACCCAAAGGCTTCTAGCTCTAGTAAAAGCAGGAGTCACTTTCTGCATCTCTGTCCCCAGTCTGTGATGCTGCACACGTACATCTCTTCCCATCTGCACCTCTGGTTCTACCAACAAGCCTTGTTTTTCTGACTATTTTAACACCCCACCCTGGAACCAGTTTGTCCCAACCTGAGGGATATCTTATACCTTTATTCTGGTTTCCATTATAAATGACCACCCCCCCCCCCATCAAACACAATCACCATTTGCTGTCAGTGCCTGCTAAATGACAAAACCTCTGTGAAATGCTAATGTGTTAACACTGTTCTACTGCGAAAAGTAACATTTAAAAACTTTGTATGAAAACTGCTCATAAAAATACATGAATCTGCCATACAGCAATCATCTGCTTAAATGAACCCAAGTAAAATCTGAACATGGTTTGTTGAAGATATACAGGACCTGTACGACTGGATGAAAATGCTCCATCTGTCAGACCATGCTTCTATCTTCTCAACCATGAACAATAAAAGTATATAGTAAAAAGGCAGTTATGAAAATTTGACATGCAATTTAAATATTAAAATTCATACCTCTGCTCTGTATGGCAAAAAGATGGCACTAGCAAGGTTCCCTGTGATCCCACTACATATAAAGATGATGGAAATTCGGACCCATCCAGCCAGCTTTTCCAGATCCCGAAGAACAGTCATCTGAAAAACCACAGATACTAAGCAGTGGACAATCCTGTGAAAAGAAGAAAACTAGATGCAATAACAAAGTGGCAGAAGAGAGTGATGCAACTCATTGCAAATAATCAAATTATGAAAATGAAAATGTTATCCCTAAAATAAATATTCTGCCAAAACATTGTTTCATTTACTGTATACCTGCAAGCAAGGCAAATGTGTCTTGACAGTAAAAATTCATATGACTTGGTTACTATTGTGAAGAGCACAACACTGACAGCAGATAGTTTAACAGCATTCTGCATACTTGCAACAAAAGATAAAAGCATCACAAAGGAAGAATACATAGTATTCACAAGATAGAAAAATAAATACCAACTCGGGTCATACGTGTCTGTAACAGTTATGTGCAGGAGATGAGAAATGCACATAATGTAGTAGGAGCTGCAAGTTTATAAGCACATTCTCATACAACATAAAAAACATGTGATGTGCAAGCAATAATCAGTAAATCAGCAACAAGCAGGTAGTCTTAAACCCAAACAAATAAGCAAAATGAGCACAAATTAGTCATCCTAAATCCACTGACCAACTACAAAGCATGTGCCTTCATCGCCCCTGCTTGCACAAGAGGATGAATAGCACCAGTTAGATATTAGAGGCCTCCTACACAGAGTATTGTTACTGATACAAAATCAAATAATTAAAGTGGTCTTCTCTACTCCAAAGATGCAGAGTGCCGACGGGTCTAACTCAGATTTCCCAACAGCAAAATTATTCTCATCAGAATGCACAACCCAACTGTCCTGCTGGGTCTATATCACTTTGTCGAAGTCACACTTCAATGAACAGTATTTATTTGGATATGCCATTCATCGAATTCTGCTCATGGGAGGAGCTGTGCCCCCCGTTACGTGTGTGTGTGTGTGTGTGTGTGTGTGTGTGTGTGTGTATGTATGTATGTATGTATATATATATATATATATATATATATATATGTGTGTGTGTGTATATATATATATATATATATATATATATATGTGTGTGTGTGTGTATATATATATATATATATATATATACACGCAAATTTCCTGATCTCAGTATGAACAGTTCTACAAATGGCATATTCAATGTAAGTGCACTGAAAATGCCATTCAGTGAACTGATAGGGATCCATCTTGCTACATAACATACAGCTGAGAAACCGATATGAAATTTCCATTCACTTACTTATACCCCAATGTGCGGGCCTTAACTCGTATCTGAAATATTAGGGTAAACTAATTTAAAAGAACAAGAAATATTACATTATTCTCTGTACTCTTAGTGTAAACTCGGATGTTAGAATATTTAGAAAAAAGGATGTGGAAGTGAGGGATGCAAGGGGGCATAACCACACCCCTTGTTGAAAACACACTAAACTAAACAATTGTGCAGTCATTAACATATTACCACAGCAAGGTGGAGACAACAGCAGGTCTGGTCAGTCAGATGGTAAGATTTTCATAAGCTACTGGTTGAGTACCATAGTTATAGTTTTTGCCAATAAGAAACACGGTCACACTTTAATGAGCTGCAAAAAAAAAAAAAAAGTACAGCTATGTAGGAAAATTACCCTATAAAGTGATGTTCGAATGATCACTGCTAAAATAACATTAGCTATATGGGTTACATCCTACCAAGGATATAATAAGCTGGGCATCTTCCAAAGCTAAAGGGCACCTTCCACATGCATAAACTGATAATTCAGTTTGAGCAGAGAGCTGACAAAAGAGTTGTTTGGGATACAAGCCCTTCAAAGTTTTCATGCCATTAGAGAGACAAGGACAATACGATGAAAAAAAATAGCTTCATCCTAACAACAAAATTATACAAAAAGGAGGGGGATGGAGGAAGACAGCAGCTACTGCAACAGTGATCATTCAAACATATACTGTTATTGCAAGTTACCTTACACAGCTGTTCTATGTTCTTCATTAAAATCACTGCTGAAGTAGCCTTAGCCCTATGGCTAGATTAGCATAGTTTAGACTGACTGAAATAGGAAGGATGAGGGTCCAAGAGCCACTTGAGAATGGTCCTAGCAAAGCCATTCCTAAACCTGGAGGACATATCTAGTTTATCATGCTTCGCAAAAGTAAGCACTGAGGAACAAGTCACTGCTTCTAGACTCCAAAAAGCAACTGACGAAGTTGACCCTGCCTGGAACTGCATTGTAGTGGTGGATACAGCAAAAGCTAAAATCATGGAACTACTCTCTTTTAATATGGGTTGTCATTTTTTCTTACTTTCTGAAATGAACAATCTGATCAGAATTCCTAAATGATTTTGTTCTGTCGATATAATACATGAGCTGGCTGTGGACATATGGGGCATGGAGCATCCCTTTTCCTTTGTTTTTTGGTTCTGGAAAGAAGATGAGGAGATGGATAGCTTGGCTTAAATTAAATTCAGACACCGCTTTAAGTGTAAATGAAGAATTAGTTCTCAAGGAAACCCTGAATTTGTGGAAAATGAGATAAGGCTGACCCATCATAAGAGCATGCAGCTCAGATACTCTTCTTGTACAGGTCAGAGCAATCAGTACCACATTTTTCCATGTAAAGAACCTCAAAGTCAGCCAGATGAGCTGCTTTAAGTGAAGCAAGAGTTAGTTCTGCTATCACAATTAAGATCTCATGGAGGAGCCATCTGTTTTTCAGGTGGCTTAATTTGCTGCACCCTTCTCAAAAACATTTTTGCATGGGATTGCACTGAATTATGTTTTTCTTCCCCACCACACATCAACATCTGCTATTTACCCGAGGAAAATATCTTTGAAGTCTACTTGGGGTATAAAAATATCTATGTAAACATTTGCAAGCATAGATCCTATATTTTCTAGACTTTCTTGCATATTTGGGAGACATATATACTCCCCTAGTTTCTTTGTGAATTACTTATCCAGTCTCCCTTCCATTCCTTTCAAATCTCCTCTGACTGATTCTCATAGTTATTGTGCAATATTTTATATGTTCTACTAATTATCCTTATTTAACAGCAACTTCTGTTCTAGATTCCACTAAAAACTCTCCCAGTGCTGGTCTTTTACTTAGGATACCCCTATTTCTTTCTCTTTGTCTAAACTCTTGATATAATCCTTGATATGAAAGGCAATCTCTAACTTGCAGTTCAAATAAATTATTGTCTTTCTCCCATTCTTTTACCTTTCCCCCTCTAATTATTTGCTCCCAATACCTTGGTTCCTTTTCCAGATTTCGCCAATAAATATCAGCCCCCTCTTTCTTATTGTAGTATCCTAATTGCAGTCATTCTTATTGGCATGATCTCCTTTCTCCATTTCCACATTGACTTTGTTCTTAATACTTTCTGCTGCTTTATGGATAAAACATTCTGTATAGTTATTAAGGATGTGCATCAAAATCCCAGTCTCACCTTGTTTCTGGAGCTTCAACCGTTTCAGTAACATCTCTTTCCACTTTAAATTATAGCTTTCACCTTGTGCTATGTATAAGAGCCTTAAATGTGTAGCTCTGAAATACCCCTTCAAATCAGGTGATTCCAAACCACCTTGTTCTACTCTAAGAATCAGCTTATCACACTCGACTCTTGCTGACTTCCCCCTTCTCAGTCAAAATCCTTCAGCTCTTAATTAACTATCCACAATTTCTCTGGTTGATAAAAATATGCCCTACCTGGGTATAAAGCTAAAGGGACTAAACATTTTGACTGCTTGTATCTTGCTATCCATATCTATAAAACAGAGCTTTAATTTTTTAGTTTTTGTATCATTTTTTAGTCTCTTCCCATATATCCTTAGCTGCCACAACAGAATTCTTTTTAAATCATACACCTAAGTACTTCATTTTATCATGTCCCTGTAATTATGAATACTGCTGAACTAATTCATATGTGGGTACATAGGTTACAGCTATTGCCTTTGTTTTAGCTTTATTAATTCTGTATCCCAAAATGACTTGAAAACTGTCTCAATGTTCCACAACACTGAAAAGGCCTTTTTCTGGTTTTATCAGGTATAAAACTATCATCTGCAAATAAAGCCATCTTTTCACATCTACTATACCAATTTCATTCTTGAATTTGAGTCCTTTATTTACTTTGCCAGTGGTTCTAAATATAATGCAAATTAAAGGGGAAAGATGACATCCATGCCTGGTTCCTCTACTAAAACAGAAATTATCAGAGAGGAATCCACCCACTTTAATTTTTGCCTCTGATCCCTCATTTATTTTGTTTATTTATTTTACATTTGTTAACCAGGAAAGTCCGACTGGACGCAGGTCCATTTTCAGTGGAGGCCCGGGGAGAAAAGCTCCAAGCAAACAATACAATTCAATAGTGAAAACACAGCAGCATCTAAAGATACATAATAGTAATACACATATAGGATACATATATGCAATACATACAGTATATAGTACAGTATAAAAGAACATTCCAATATAATTGAGCAGTGAATATATAAAAAGAAAAAAACATTTTTCTTTTTTTTTCTCTCTCGAGATGGGTAGCAAGCATTAGATACTAAGCAGACTACTTATCTTCCTAATCAACCTTATAATTTTATCAGGGAATGCAAATGATTCTTGTGCCTTGCTCATAAAATCCCAGCTTACTCTGTCGAATGCTTTTTCTGCATCAAGACCAAACACCAACAGTAGTATTTTCTTACATTTTGCTTCCCTCTGGATCATCAATGTTCTGTTAATGCTGTCAAATATTTGCCCCCCCCACAAAGCTACACTGATCCATATCTATCAATTTTGGCATCACCTTTGCCATTCTTTTAGCCATTATAGATATAAACACTTTATAATCACAGCTTAGAATTTAAATGGGCCTATATGAAGCTGTATCTGATGGTCTGTACCCTCTTTAGGTATTACAACTACCACTGCTTTCTTCCAGGATGCTAGTACTTCTCCTCCTCTTAAAATATTGTCTCTCAGTTTTTTCCTTCCTAGCTTCCAAACTTCTACAGGAATACCATCTATTCATAGGTTCATAGGTGTGTACTAGGCTAATGGCCCTGGGGCCTTTACAAGCCTAGCCCATAGAAATGCCCTGGCATTGTGACACCCGTCATTAGTTCCCAGTGCCTCTATCAAGTACAGCCACTGGAGTGATCCCCGGAGGTGAACTTTCTATTTCCCATCCACTCAAGATTTCTCTTGAAGAGGGCTAGTGAGGTGTTCTGCTTGACAAGTATGGGAAGTCTATTCCAGAGCATGGGCAGTCCCTGGGTTATGAATCTATCCCTCCAGAGTGTTCTGTTGATTGTGGTAATAATGTTGAGGTCTCTGGAGTGTGTGGTGCGGAGGGATTGGGATTTCTTTAGATGTAGCATTTCTAACAGAGCTGGGTCAGGCATGGATTTGTAAGTCAAGCACAGATCGCCTCTTAGTAGATGATATGAAACAGAGAATAGCTGGAGTTCTTGAGTCTGGAGTTTTTGAGTCTGTCCATGTAGGACATGTGTTTAAGGCCTAGGATCCTCTTCGTGAGGTACTTTTGTGGCCTCTGCAGCTGTTGTAGGTGTCTAGTGAGGGACATGCCAAATGGGGCATTATACTCTGATTCCTCTAATAAGGGAAGAGTAGACAGAAATGATGACCTCTTTCTTCTTGGATGCAAAACGCTTAGTAATGAGATGTACCACACAGGACTTTCTGACCACAGTAGCAACGTGGTGGTTGAAGGAGAGGTTGCTGTCAACCTGTGCCCCCAGATCTCTTACAACACCTTCAGTGTTCAGTGGGCTTCCACTGATGTGGTAATTAGTGGGAACCGAGTTTTTCCCAAAGGGGATGACAACGCATTTTTTGGCATTAAGCTTAAGGCCATGGTTTCGACACCAGTCCTTGGTCTCAGTGAGGCCTTTCTGTAGGATGTCTACATCACCTGGGGGGTTAATAACGGCTCCCAGCTTACAGTTTGCAAATTTGGTCAGCCAATGTCCCTCCATGTTGGCCTGGACTTCTGAGAAGTAGATGCCAAACAGGAGAGGACCCATGACCGATCCCTGTGGGTCTCCACTCGTGACTGGTTGGCAGTCTGACTTGGGAGTCTGCTACTTTCACACTGTGAGTTCTACCTGTGAGCCAATTTGCAACCCACCTAATGATATAGGGGTTGATGCCTAGTGTGGTGAGTTTATCAATAATTCCTGAGTGAGGAATGGTATCAAAGACCTTGGCCAGACTGAGGTAGGCTGTTATGTACTGCCTTACACTCGTCCACAGCCTTGGTGACGGACTCGAAGTCGTCAACCAGGTTGAGCAGGCATGATCTACCTTTCACAAAACCAAATTGCATGGGATGTAGAGTTTGGAGATTCCCTATCTCCTTGTTAATTAGGTCCATGATGATGCACTCCACAGCCTTACATATCAGACTCATCAGGCTAATGGGACATTAATTCCCAGGGTCTGTACTTGCTCCCCCTTTATGGAGAGGGATGACTGTAGCAGTGCACCATTCGGTAGCGACAAAGCCGGAGGTGAGGCTGTGAGTGAACAGGGCACATAGATGTGGTGCCAGTTCACTTTGTTCATGTAGAACACAGCCAGAGATATTGTTGGGTCCCATGGAAGCTGTATACTTGGCCTTGGACAATGCTGCTTTAACCTGTGCTGCAGTAATGCTGGGTGCCTGGCATTCTTCTGGTATTGTGATTGGTCCTTAAGGGGGGAGAGAGGGGTAAAGTTGGCACTGAATCTGTTGGCCAGTATGTTGGCAATATCTGTTGAATCAGTACAGGAAGTACCATGGGTGCAGTAACTCAGAGCAAAGTCTTGGCGTGGAGATTCTTGATATAACTATAGAAGGCTTTGTAGTTGTTTTTAGTGTCTGCTGCAACTCTGCCGTCATAGCTGGCTTTAGAGGTTTTGATGAAGGATTGCAACTTTTATTGAGGCTAATAAGGGAGTTTTTCCAATCTTGGGACTTCACCTTTTTCTACAACAGTTTCCTCCTTCTGTTGTAGAGTTTATTAATGGCAGGGGAGCACCAGATTGGCTTCCTTTTTTTGAAGGATAGCATCTTGGTTCTGTTTGTTATGGCTAGTTCCATGCATTTATGTACATGTTCGTACAGTGCATTGGTGTATGATTTGGCAGTCACATCTATTCTCCATTGGCATGGGTACCATGAAGTTAGCCACCTCTGTTTTTAGGAGCCCAAAGTTAGCTTTGGAGAAGTTTTCATGGTAGATACCTCTGTGGGAGGTGTGAGCAAGATGTGGATTTCCATGGTGATTAGTTTGTGGTCGGATCTAACCAGGGAGGAATTGACTATTGGTGTAGAGGAACGGTTGCCCATGTTAGTAATAACCAAGTCAAGGATGTTACTTCCTCTAGTGGGGGTAAGAATGAGCTGGTCCAGGGCACTGGAATTGATGAATTCCAGGAAGCGTTGGGCCAGTGTATTAGTGCATGAGTAGTTTTCCCAATTGGAGGGGTAGTTGAAGTCACCTAGTATGATATGAAGGGTTATGCCAGCGCTATACACACACACACACATATAATGTACATATATGCATATCTATATTTCTCTCTCTCTCTTAGCAGAAGGTTCTAAATCAAATTGCAAGGGGATGACGAAATAGGGGAGACAGGAAAGAGAAGGATTTTGAAGGCAAGTCTTTAAGAAGAATAAGTATGTCAATGCAGAACTTTTAATGATGAAGCAGTTGAAAGTATTCCAAGAACAAAACAGAAATGGAGAAAGATTTTACCTATAAGGATAACTATGACTAAGGCTATAGAAAATATGTAAGGGAGACTGAATTTACTGGAAAAAATTAGCAAAAGAACCAAGTATCGTGATCAAATAACTAGTATGGGAAAGCAAAGAGAATGGGAAATGGCCAATCACAAGTTTGGATTGCAGGTTAGAGAACGCCTTCAATAGCAGGGACTGATAACAGACTACAGGCAAATACAGTAAAGGATAGGGAAATGCAAAGTGAAAGACCAGTGATGGTAGAGTCTTTAGATGAGTCAGTCACAGTAGGACATACAAAATATTGTATGATAACTAGAAGAACCAATCACGGGAGGTTAGAAAAGACCAAGAAGACGGACTGGAAAAGCAATTTATCAAGGAACAAAGGAAAGACTTTTTTATTCTCTTTTTATTTACATTCATATCTTACACCATACCAGAGTTCATATTGTGATATCTAAAATAAATTGAAAACATGCCCATCTGAATCCTACCCCTCCATCCCACTGCCAGGAAAAAGAAAAAATATAAACAATCATTTTAATTAATGATTAATGTAGTAAATTGTGTAAACATTAACCACCATTTTTACTGAAAAAATTGAGCAGATATCTATTGGTTCCACAGTCTAAGATATGTTTAGTAACCATGCTAACCATGTCTACCATTTTTGCATTATTAGCTAGTAACTATAGAATATAACATATCAGCTCTGCACATGAAAATCTGGTTAAACCATAATTTTCTAATATTAAATTAATGTAATGAACTGTTTTCCCCAAGAAGGGTGCAATTCTTGCTCATACCACCACATGTGAATCCAGTTGCCTCTTCCTCCACAATCACACCAGCAACCTTTAGAAAAAAAATCATTTTCTGGGGTCCAACAAGTTTGATTCATTTTTTTTATATGAAATGGCCTTGTTCTGAAAAGATTTTTAAAAAATCCATAATTTTCCAGACTGCCTGAAAGTATGCTGCTAGGGTGCACTTGCAAAGGGAAAGTAGACCTGTATCCAGAAAAGGTCCTAGCCCTTTTAGACTTGACTGATATTTTAGTACCAGTAAAATACACAGGACCAGTATACCTAAACAAATATGCTCAGCAGAGGTAGGAAATGTACCAGAGAGGTATCTCTCTGCCTTATCAGTCAGCCAGTGTTCTGTTGAATCCCGAAGAAATATATAGTAGACACTTCCAAATAATCGGTAGACAGAAGTTCGTTAGTCAGTCCTTTATTATTGCACCAAAGTGCTACTTAGTGTTGCAGAAGATTACAGGGGTTCATTCACTGTTTTTATTATATAGTAAATGGGAGTGGTTAGGGCCAGTAGCCAATCAGTGTGTGTAGGTGTGTTAAGAGTGGGCTGAATCCTTTATTCAAATTCTAGCTGAAAGGTGAACCCAGTCCTCACACTCCCATTGGATTATCAGAGAGATCATACACCACCAGTCAGAACTGTTACAACTCCATCTGTAGCTTAAATGACTTTTGAACGTTCAGTCACTAAACTGCAATGAGTAAAATGGAATGTGTAAAACAGAAATGTCCACAAACCAAAGTAATTTAATTCACATATTAAAAGTGCTAGATGGGTACCTAAATAAGTTAAATACACCAAACATTTGTGGCGCTTTCAAATTTCTTCTTCAGGGATGCAATTATACTCTAATGGGAACTTTCAATAAGTTTCCAATATGTTTTTAACAAAAAAAATCATAATTGTAGAGATTCGAGTTAATAATCAAAATAAGAATCAAAACTGAAAAGACAAACTGCTAAATATGAAGAGCCTCAAATCACTTCAAACTGTAAATAAAAACTACAGATATAAAACAAGTAAATTAATTAAATGAGAAAACGTACCAGTAAAAAATGAAACTGGGAGCAAGGTACAGTGGAGATAAAAAGATGGAATCTAGTATTCCAGAATTTAATCAAGAGCTATAGTGGGGATAATAGAAAAATGACATCTATACTCCAAAAATTGAGCAAAGGCAACATAAAACCTTATAGTCCCAATCTATAACCTGAGCTGGTGCTGCAGAAAGCTTATGTGAAACATGGTCTTAATCCTCACTAATATGTAGTGGTCAAGCTGAGGCTGAGGATTGGGATGATGGACTCTGGTATTCAGTTCTGTTTTTTCCAGGCCATTAGACGAATCTGCCATATCAGTTCCCTTTTCTCCGGTAAATCATTGTAGTTACCATCCAACAAGTTTTAGGAATATGGTTGAGGATGTGGAATTTGAAGACCTTGTGCCCTGCACATGATCGCTCTGATAATCCAATGGGAGTGCGAGGAGTAGTTTCACCTTTCAGCATAAATTTGAATAAAGGATTCAGCCCACTCTTACACACCTGCAGACACCGGCTACCAGCCCTAACCACTCCCATTTACTATAGAACAAAAAACAGTGATTGAACCCTGTAATCTTCTATATCACTAAGTAGTGCTTGGATGTAATAATCAAGGACTGACACCGATTCTGTCGACTGATTATTTGGAGTGTCTACTATATATTTCTTGGGGATTCAATGGGATGCTGGTTGACTGACAAGGCAGAGAGATATCTCTCTATGGTGCATTTCTTACCTCTACTGAGCAAATTTGGTTGGGTATACTGGTCCTATTTTACTGGTATTAAAATACCACTCCAGTCTGAAAGGACTAGGACCTTTTCTGGATACAGGTCTACTTTCCCTTTGCAAGTACACCACAGTAAATTTGTGTTGTTCCTTTGGACCTTTTTTAGGCCAAGGGCTATACTTTCATGTCTGGGCCAACTCCATTTGATTGAGAATGCCTGAAAGTATGATTATGAAATTTCAATGTTTCACATGCTTAAATTTTTTATAATATAGTCAGTCACTCTTATAAAAGTCATTATTTTTGCCTAGTGTTACAATTAAAACACCTGTGCCTGAGCTACAAATACAGCCATGTCATTTTTGCCTAGTGTTACAATTAAACACCTGTGCCTGAGCTACAAATACAGCCAATAATTTAGTCCCCATTTTTCTTTGTAGCAAAGATTACATTTACCAATGTGTAATACTGTTTCAGCTGTGTGCTTTACATTTTCTTATTTTGATCTAAACAGGAACTAAAGGGGATTCTATCATTTTTAACTCTATTTCTACAACATGTTTGTAGCCATGCTTCCAAGGAAAACATATAAATAGTAGCAAGCATGCTACTGTGCAGTCTTTTTGTAAGGAATAAAAATGAACCACTTAAGAATATTGCTAATTTAGCCTGTCCAGGACTCTTGGCAGCTCCAGATGCCATATACTATTTAAAAGATCATGTAAATGATTTAATGTTACTGTCTGCCAATTATAAATATTAATCCAGAATGGTACAAACATGGAAATAACTGGGTAATTAACCTGATAACCTCCTTAATCCCTGAAAACTGTATGTCTTATGGAATTATACAGGTAATATTCGAGTGGAAAAATTACATTTTTTATTAGAAAATAAGTGCTTAAAGAATATAACTTCAGAAAACGTATCCTTCCTGTAAAGAAAAATTTCAAATGAATCCTTTTTTAGAAATTTTCAGGGCTGAACACACACAGACATATATATATATATATATATATATATATATATATATATATATATATATATATATATATATACACACACACATTGTTTTTCGGCATGCACAACATGATTAAATTGATTTGGAAAGTGCCAACCCGTAATCTTTAACTAGAATCAATGACACTGTTTGAATTCCATGGAAAAAAAACTTTCTCTTGGAAAGATTTATTGTATAATCAGTAAACTTCCTTAATAATTTTAGCAATTTAAAAAAATCTATTGAATTATTAACTTGGGAGATAGTTAAATTACTGTCATCTGCATATGCTATAAACTTAAAATAGTATTAGAAGCTTCTATAGGTTTTACCATTTCTATAAATATAAGTATTGGAGCTATTGCCAATAAAAATATTGCTGGACAGAGGGCGCATCCTTGGAACAATGGAATGACATCTGTAATGCTACAAAGTATGTAATAACTCCAGAAGGCCTACACTTTTTTCTTGGAAGTGTTTGGATAGGCTTTTTTTTTTTTTACCAGAGAATTATCCTCAGGTAGATAAATGTTGCAGGTCTAACAGGAAAAGAGGTTATTTTGGGACTAACAAACTGGCAGATTTTCCCTACAGTGTGTTTTGCCACAGATGTTGGTAGACAAAATCGTAAGTTAAGAAATGAATATTTTAAGATGGGATCTAGGCTCTGAATTGTCTACACACAGCAAGACAATGTCTTATTAAATATAATGCTACTAGCAGTCAAAAAAGCAATTACTTGAAAATGGAAATCACAATCTAAACAGTCTAATTGAGGTACTAAATATTGTGAAGGAAATAAAAGAAATGGAGGTGGGATCCTTAAGAGACAAATTTACATAGACATAAATGGAATTTATGGGACTTTTTGCAGTATAATGTTCAGGAAGAAGGGAGGGAAGGAAGGAATGGAAACTTTTAGATAATGTCACAGTGACTGACCACTATTAATTAGGAAACATGTATAATGCACCAAAGTGCAGCTGTGTAAGTAAAACTTACCATAACAGTAGCTGTTTAATCACTGCTACAGTAACTTTAGCTATATGGGTTATATCCTGCTAAGGATATAACAGCCAGCCAGCTTCCAAAGCTTTCAGAACACATTCTCGTGGCCCAAAAACCATATTCAGCTTCAGCACAGCTGACTAAGACATCAGGTTTGGGTACCAAGCCCTTCAGAGCTTTCATGGAAACACAGAGAGGGAGGCCAAAAAGACAATGCTAGAAAAATAAAAGCAAAGTCCTCAACCTGGAAATAAATACATACAAAAAATAAGGGGATAGTGGGTGGGATAGAGCAGAAACTGCTGCAGTAGTCATTCAAACACCTAAATTTATGGTAGGTTTACTTACACAACTGTACAATGTTCATCATATGGATAATTGCAGCAGTAGCCTTACCTATATGGGTAGATCTAAATATGTTGTCTGAGTGGAAGGAATAAAGATAAGGGTTCAGGAGACTGAAGAATGGTCCCAGTAAAGCCTGTCCAAGACATGGAGAAGGAACACAGTTCATAGTGCTTTGTATAAGTATGCACAGGAGACTAAGTTGCTGCTTCTAGAATCTAACCCTTTTCAAAAAGCCACAGATGAAGCCAATGCCCTAGCAGAAAGTACAGTTTTGTACCTACCATAAATGTAGATGTTCGAAGATCCACATTGCTGCAGTCATAACCTGTGGGTAGTCCGCTGTCCTCGGTCGGCCCGAATACCAAAGTGTTAGGCTGGCGTCGGTCATGGTCGCTCAGATCTGACGTCAGTACGCCGTGGTACTAAAGCGCATGACCGACGTCATATCCTCAGTCTTTCTTGCCCCAGATGTCAGAAGGCCCTAAAAAGAAAGGCCATAGCGAAAAACAGAAAACCTCCAAACACCTATGCACAAACAATATTTACAACTGAAACCACACAACCACTCCAAACTACAGAGGGGAAGGAGGGAGGGTAAATTGGACTGCAGCAATGTGGATATTCGAACATCTACATTTATGGTAGGTACAAAACTGTACTACGTTCTTCATCTCACATTGCTGCAGTCATAACCTGTGGGTAGAATCCCAAAGCAAAGGTAAAGGGAGGTTGGCAAAATCATAAAGCATTGGGAGCTGCTAACATGCCCTGTAAAACTGCAGTGGCAAACCCAGCCCTAGATTTGGAATAAAGAGGGAGATGGTAATGTTTAGAAAAAGTGTGCACTGAACTCCAAGTAGCAGCCTCCAAAATATCTTTAGTAGCTACACCCTTAAAAAGCAGTAGAAGTGGCAGTAGCCCTAGTGGAATGAGGTCTGATTCCAGCCGGAATCTCCTTACCATGATGAGAATAACAAAAGCAATACAATGGCCAATCCACTTAGAAATAGTTTGTTTTGAAACAGGTTTCCCTGAGAGGCCAAAGCAAAAGAAACAAATAACTGTTGAGACTGTCTGAACCCTTTAGTTCTGCTCAAATAATAACGCAACTGCCTGTGAATATCCAAAGAGTGCAAAATTTTCTCCCTTTATTTTGGGGATCAGCATAAAATGTAAGCAAATGAATAGATTGGTTCAAGGCCACATTTGAAACCACTTTAGGCATAAAAGTAGGGTTAGTACGCGGGATACCCTATCCTTATGAAAAATCAGGAAGGGTTCAACTGCCATAAGAGCCTGTAATTCAGATACCCTTCTAGCAGACGTAATGGCCAACAAAAAAGCAGTCTTCCAAGACAAAAACTTCAACTCAGATGTAGCTGCAGGTTCAAAAGGAGGTAAAGTGAGTTTTTCCAACACAAAATTGAGATCCCAGGAAGGAGTAGGAGCTCTACGCGGGGGTCTTATGTTCTTTGCCCTCTAAGAAATTGCTTAAACAAAGGATGAGAGAATAATGGTGGGTCACAGTCATAGTGAGCAGAAATGGCTGCAGCATGAACTTTTACAGAGGAGAAAGACAAACCCTTGTCTAATAATTCTGTAAGATACTGAAGTGAAACACTCAAATTAGGCCCTGAAACATCAAAGCCCTTTGCTTTGCTCCAAATAAAAAATCTCCTCCATTTATCAGCATAAACTTTCCTTGTACTAGGCCTTCTGGCCTCCAAAATGACATTCAAAACTTGTTGAGGAAGCTGCGACCCTCCAGGGTCTAAAACAGAATATGCCAGGCTGTCAGATGCAGGGACTGTATCCTGACATTGAGGAAATGATTGCCTGCCTGGGACAAAAGGTGTGGAATTGATGGCAAAGGCCAAGGAGGCTCCCATACTAAACTCCTCAGCAGAGGGTACCAGTGTTGCCGCGGCCAATCTGGAGCTATTAGAATCATGGAGGGCTTGTCCTGTCTGACCTTCAAAAGCACCTTGGGAAGGAGAGGCAGAGGAGGAAAGGCATAGACGTGAAGATTGTTCCAACTGAATGATAGAGCATCCACTTTCCAAGCTTTTGGATGAAACATCTTTGTGCAAAACTTTGTCAACTGGAAATTTAGTGGAGAAGCGAACAGATCTATGTCTGGAGTCCCCCAAATCACTGTTAACTGTCGAAATACATGAGGATCCAATTTCCACTCATGGGGATCCACCATCTGTCTGCTCAAAACATCCGCTAAGGAGTTCTGTGCTCCTGGCAGAAACCTTGCCTGAAGAGTGAGGTGCAAACTGAGAGCAGTCTCCCACAAAATCATTGCTTGCCTGCAAAGAGGGTACGAATGGGTTCCCCCTTGTTTGTTGATGTACCACATGACAGTTGTGTTGTCTGTTTGAATCAACACTTGTCCTGGGTGAAGTAGATCCTTGAAAGCTATCAATGCAAATTGGACTGCTAACATCTCCTTCAAGTTGATATGCAAATGTTGAAGTCTGGCAGGCCATGTGTCTTGAACCCATTTTCCATTGAGGTGTGCTCCCCAAGCCTTGTCTGAGGCATCTGTCATTAAGATCTGACTCGCCTCTGGTCGGGTCACAGAGAGTCCCTTGTTTAGGTGACATTCCTGAGCCCACCACAAAAATTCCTTTTGAATGCAAGGTATTATCTGAATGACAGTGTCCAAATCGTGGCAGTGTTGAGTCCATACACTTTTGAGATACCATTGTAGCTTCCTCATATGCAGTTTGGCATTGGGAAGCACCAGAATACAAGATGCCATGAACCCCAAGGCTTGAAGGACTGTCCTTGCAGTCAGCCTGGACCGTAGAGACAATTGCTGGAAGTAAAGGGTAAGATTTCTTTGCTTGTCCGGGGTCAAAAAAGCCATCTGAGAGGCTGTATTCAGTCTCACACCCAGAAAGCACATGTCCTGAGAGGGTACTAGACTGGACTTTATTTCGTTCACAGAATACCCTAGGCACCTTAACACTGCCATAACATACTGTAGATGGTGAAGTAGCTTGTCTTTGTCTTGAGCAAGAATCAGGCAATCGTCCAAATAAGGATAAATTTGTATTCCTCTTAACCTTAAGAAGGCTATCACCGGAGCCAGAACCTTTGTGAACACCCTGGGCGCAGTAGATAAGCCAAAAGGGCAATGCACAGAACTGATAATGTAAAGTCCCAGCCCAAAAACGCAGGAATCTCCTGCAACTGGGCCTGATAGGAATATGAAGATAAGCCTCTTTGAGATCCAGAGTTACCATCCAGTGATCTTTGCCTAACAGAGGCAGAAGTTGTTGCAAAGTCAACATTTTGAATTTTGGAATGCCCAGGTATGTGTTGAGAATAGACAAATCCAGAATTGGTCTCCAAGTGTTTCCTTTCTTTGGTACAAGAAACAGGCGAGAATAAAATCCTAGGCCCACTTCTGACAGAGGGACCAGCTGTATAGCCCCCATTTGAAGAAGTAAGGAAATCTGTTTGTGAGCCTCCACCCTTTGCTGAGGAGGAACGTCTGGCATGCCTTTGAAAGGAGGCAATGTGTGGAAATAAAACTTGTAGCCTCGGTCTATAATGTCCAACATCCATTTGTCCCGGGTGACTAAAAGCCAATTTTGCCTGAAGAGTGCCAACTTTCCTCCCAGAGGAGCCGCCAGACAGGAAGGATCTGGCAGCTGAAGATGCAGGTCATTGGGTCTGTTTACGAAAGGACTGGCCCCTGCCCTCACCTGCAGATTGTGCAGGGGAACTCCACGTCCTAGGCCTGAAAGAACCCTGAGCTCTGCCCCTACCACGTCTAGATCTGCCCCTAGACTGTAAATCAGAAGAAGGATAAGCCCATCCCTTAGTAGGCCAATTTCTGCTAGATTTAGGGGGCTGCACCTGCAAAAAATCCTTAACAGTCTGCATAGACTTAGCTTTGTCTTCCATTTTCTTCAAGACTGACTCCACAGAAGAACCAAACAAAACTTCAGACTGAAGGGGAGCATCCAAAATTCGAGCTTTAACATGCTCTGACAAGTTCTGATCCTTAAGCCAGGCATGCCTACGAATAACTGATCCAGTGGCAGCCACCCTGGAAGAAGCCTGTAAAGCATCGAAACCACACTGCAAAGAATGCTTACCCACCTGATCAGAGGCATGAACCAAATCCTGTAATTCCTTACACTCTATGCCCTCTGCCAAAGCATCTACCTTAGATTTTAACTGAGCAAGTAGAAAATTCTGGTACTTCAGCAAATGAAACTGGCAATTCAAAGCCCTCATTGCTAGAGTGGAAGAGGTATACACTTTTTTACCCCACCTATCCAAAGCTCTAGAATCTTTATCCCTAGGAACTGGATTCTTTACAACAGAAGCCCTGACACCCTTAGGTCCCTGGCTAATAGTTTCTGGGTCAGCCCTTGTGCTCTTATACAAATATTTATGAGCCTCTGGCACTCTGTAATACCTATCTGGTTTAACTGGGGCAGGAGGCAAAGAGTCTGGATTAAGGGAAGCCTCAGAGAAAACATCCTGAACAACATCCAAAACAGGGGGTATAGCCAAGGGCCTATGTTGTGGCAAAAACAAGAATTCCCTAAGCCTCTTTCGGGAATCTGAGAAATCCTGACCTTCCCATTTAAAATGCTCCCTCATAGAATGCAGGGTTTCTGAAAAAGAAAAATCCTCTGGAGGAGAAGCCGAAGGACTAGAATCCTCTGCGTCTGAATCAGAATAAGGAGGAAAATCCTGAATGTCCTCAGCCGAAGACCGAGTAATCTGAAGAATGTTCCAAACCTTCCACCTCTGGCTCCACCCTAGGCCTTTTATCTGGAGGGGGCAAAGAACCTCTGATTAAAGTAATCAAATCTTCTGCCATTTTAAGCATGTGCTTTCTAGGTACAGAACCTGCAGAGCTAGGACTGACGCCAGAGGAAGACAAACTAGGCCTGACCTTGGAAGGTACCTTAGAGACAGAAGGGGAAGGCCTAGCCACCTTATGCAAAGAAGGGAGTACAGCAACCTGAGAGGCCCCCTCAGCCTGACCCGACTCCTGAGAGGCCACATCTTGCAAAATTAAAGGCTCCCCCTGAGACTCAGCTGAAACCTCGGCTGGATCCACAGATTCCACCGTAGTTTCTAAAGAACCTGCGTCCGGAACGGACGACTCATCCTGCTTGGACTTTAACGATTTTTCCTTGCGCTTCTTAGCGGTAGCGGCGCCGGAGGATCCGACGGCATATTGTAATTACACCGCTTACCGAAGACAAGCCTAGCGCAATCTAACCTACGCTTAATGGTGCGCTTATTAAATCTAGCACAAAAGCGACACCCGACTACGTCGTGCTCAGGCCCCAAGCAAGGAATACAGAGAGAGTGGTAATCCCTATGAGGTATCTGTTTCCCACAAGAAATACAATTATTCACTTTTTCTGACATCCGGATGTAACTGAGGCAAGAAAAGACAAAAATATTCCCCAACGGGGTACTTAGCCCAACTTGGTTTTCGGTCTGAAACTCAGAATACGAAAATTTCAGGACGCCGAACGGCACTTACAAACGCTGCTTCTGCTTCGGACCACGCGGCAAGAAAGACTGAGGATATGACGTCGGTCATGCGCTTTAGTACCACGGCGTACTGACGTCAGATCTGAGCGACCATGACCGACGCCAGCCTAACACTTTGGTATTCGGGCCGACTGAGGACAGCGGACTACCCACAGGTTATGACTGCAGCAATGTGAGATGAAGAACATCAAGCCTTGACCGTGCCTGGAATTGTCTTGTGGTGGTTATAACAAAAGGTAATGGCATGAGACAACCACTTGGAAATGGTCTACTTTGATACAAGTTGTCTGTTTTTCTTACCTCCACAAGAAATTAATAACTGGTCAGATTTCATGAATATTTTTTTTCTGTCAAGAAAGCACTTGAGTTGTCTGTGGACACCCAAGGTATAGAGTATCCCTTCTCCCTCATTTTTAGGTTCTGCAAACAGTAGCAGCTTGGCTGAAAACAAACTCAGATACCACTTTAGGCATAAAAGCAGGATTAGTTCTAAAGGAAACTCTATCATTGTGTAAAATGAGATAAGGTTGACCCACCACAAGAGATTGAAACTCAGATACTCTTCTTGCAGATGTCACAGCAGTAAGTAAAATCGTTTTCCATGTTAAGAACCTCAAGTCAGACAGATGAGCTGGTTCAAATGCAGCAAGAGTTATTCTATTTTTTTTTTTTTTTACTTTAGTTCCCAAGTAGGAGCCACTTATTTCAGAAGAGGCTTGGTATACAACACCCTTTTCAAACACTTTTTCATATAAGATTGCCCTGAACTAGAAGGATCCATTGGCTGACCCGCTGAAATGGTCAACAAGTGAATCACGATGGAAGGGTAAGACAGGACAAAGCATAGTAACTCTCAGAAATAATGTAGAACCAGGGAAGCACTAGCCCTAAATGGGTTCTGCTTCGTTTCTTGGCACCTATGGAAAACCTTTTCCATTTACTAATATAGAATTCCTAGTAGCAGGTATTCCTGCCCTTTTTAATGCCTGTTACACATCCTCAGGAAAAAAAAGTTGCCTAAATGGTGTTAAGAATGTAGCATACAGCAGTCACTTGCAGTTGTTTGGGACTGGAATGTATTAAACACTCCTTGTCTTGTGCGTGTAAAGCCAGTCTATCAAGAAGCTTGTGGTGATGGACCCTAGTCATTTCTAAAATTAGGAAGAACCACTGCTGCTTGAGCCAGAAGGTAGTTATAGTGATCTTTGGAGAGTCCTTCTGAATCTTCAGAATGACCCTGAATATTGGTGGAAAGAGTAGAAAAGCATACAGAAACATTCCTGGCCAAGAAAAAGAAAAATAAATGCGTCTTCCAGACCTTCTTGCAAGTCCTGTAAGCACAATTTTGCCAACTGATTACTGTACATGGAGGCAAAAAGATCTATTTGAGTTATTCTCCACAGCTGTATCAATTCTTTGAAGATCCCCCAATTCAATTTCCATTTGTGAGGGTCTGTCCTGATCCTACTCTGTTTGCCTGCCACACAGTTTTACTCTGGTGGTATACAAGGTGCCTGTAGAGCAAGACTGTACTATAAAATATAACCTAGGTTGCAATGTCTGGTTGCCAGACAGAGTAAGATCTGCTTCCCCATGTCTATGTACCACATGACAGTGGTGATGTCTGTAAACATATAAAGTGAAGACCACAGACAACTGAAAGAGTTGAGAGTATTTATAAGTGCCAGCATCTCTTACGTTTCTGTATTTTGATCAGTCTTTTTTTTTTGTTCAAAAGACCCTGCACTTTTATCACACTGACATTATTCTCCAAGCAAAGTCCGAGGTGTCTGGTGTGACCAGATAGGAGCAGGAAGGGAGAATGGGAGACCTGGATTCTGACAAATTTGAAGTCTCCACCAAAACAATTTCCATTTTCATTCACAACCCCCAAAACTGGAATCTGAAATGTCAGTGGATGTTGATGTCGGGCCATACAGATTTCAGGTACCACTTGATTTTTCTCATGTGAAGTCTAAGAATCATGAGAATCACAGACACCATGAAAACCCAAATCCTGAGAGATGCCATGACCAAGGCAGTAGTCTGAGTGAAAAAACCCAGGAACAAAGCTAGACACAGATCTATTTTTTCCTGTGGTAGAAAAGGTCTTTCAATTGATGTGTACAAAAGGCACCCTGGAAAAACTATTCCAACAAGGGGTCAAACTCTCCTGGAACCTCAGTCTATGTAGGACATCCCTTAGCCAAGTGACAGATTCATTGCACTTTGAAGCAAGTCATCTAAATAAGAAAAATGTGAACAGCTTGCAGTCCTGCAGGAGGCTATCACATTTGTGAATACCCCTGGAGCAGCTGATAGACCAGAAGGCAACACTGACGACGGATAATGGAATTGAGACACACACAACTCTAAGAAACATCTGAAATCTAGATCTATATAAATGTGATGATATGCATCTTTTAAATTTAGAGTCATCAGAAACTTAAGTGGGGCATAAGGGATAACAGGATGTAAAAGGATACCATTTTGAACATGGGCACTATCACAAACAGGCTGAGAAAGGAAGGATCCAGAACTGGTTTCCAAGAATCATTCCTCTTTGCCATCAGAAAAATTACTCAATAAAAACCTTTTCCCTAACTGAATAGGAGGGACTACCTCTACCAACCCCCTCAGACAGCATATGCTTAACGAAGGAGGGAAAAAACAGGAGTTTGGTCTGGCGGATGGGGTGGGTTGGGGATTCCTTGAAAAAGAGGGAGAGACTCCCTCTGCCACTTGTAAACCATGATGGATTACTTTCAGAACCCATCTGTCTGAAACTATTTGTTGCCAGAGCGGGTGAGATGGAAGTTCAGACTTTCTGGAAGGATTAAGGGTTTGTCGGGGGGGGGGGTCTTATATATAGTTATTCAGACTTATCAGACAGATCTCTGTTCTGGGGATTCCACCCTTCTTTTTGGAACCCACCTGTCATTGCTTTTAAAGCACTTGGTTACCAGCATCTTGCTGTGTCTTTTTTTTTTTTTTAAGTAGTAAGAGTAGCATTAAACTACTTGGCAAATTTGGAGATGGTAGGCTGAAAAACCTCAGTGATCCCTTGAATTAAGCTTACCTCTCTCATCACCCTTTAAAGTTCTCTACAGCAGACAGACCAAAAACCAATTCTCTATCCAAGAGAGAATTCAAAAGTTAACTTTTGGCAAGGTCTGGAAGGTTTTGAGACTGCAACCAATCAAAACTCTTCATAACAGCTTCAGTGGCAGTAGCAGAATCATAAACACATTTCAAACAGTGAGAAGCCACTTGATGTATAGAAGTAATCAAATTGCACATAGACTTTTTACTTAGAAGATGAAACAGATGCCATAATAGCCATGATTATTCTCAAGGCTGGCAAGCATAAACTTCATCATATGAGATTATATAAGCTATACCAACAATATCTATTTCCCTGGCAATGGAATCAAAGTATCTGAAATAAATTTGTAGTTTGCATATAAAATACTTTATTATAGTTTGTTAAGCGCTTTCATCTAACAGTAACTAGATTTCCTCAGAACAAATGACTGCCTTTTGGCTTACAATATATATATATATATATATATATATATATATATAGAGAGAGAGAGTGTTTAATCAAATAATTAACCTAGTTAATTAATCAATTTCACAAAATTTTAAAGTGCTAGTGCAATAAAAACCTTAGTAATCCTATTAAAACTTATTTAAAATACATACTCTAAATAAAAAACACATATTGTATGAATAATTCATTGCATTTGCACATGTCTATGGTATTATACATCCTTATTTTTATATATTTGTATGTATAAACCATGCATGTGTATGGATGTGTTTTTTAATGTGTGTAAATAAATATTAAACAAATACATATTAATAATAACATTCATTTCTAGTAAAATCTTAAAACTAATATGGGGAACCCATATCCTTCTACAATGTGTGGGGCTTAATAACAAATATACTGTCCAAATAAAAGTGACAAGCAGCTTATGTAACATTTAACATACCCCTTTGTTTTAATGTCATAATATCCTATACTATGTAATGTACTAACTGCCAGTCTACCCATCATGAACCAAGATAGGCTTTACTGATATATGATCATTTAGTCCTGGTGGAGAAGATGCATTTAGTTTTATTTGCCATCTAGTCTCTAACTCCCCCAGTTTTTTCCTAATATTTCCTCCTCTGGGGTTCACTGTGGCTATGTCTAATATGGCAAAATAAAACATTTTACAACTAGTGCTTTCTTGCAAATGTCTCCACAGGGCATTTTTAACATCTTTCTTTTTAATACAATAATAATGATCATATATCCTTTGCCTTAAAGCCCTATCTGTTTTTCCAACATAGTAACAATGACAATTGGCACACATAGCCAAGTACACTATATGGGTAGTTCTACAATTTCCTTTCCTAAAATGTATTTCTGTCTTCATTACATTTTCTAATTTTGTAGTACAGTCTACACATATGTACTTGCACTGATTGCATGTGCCACATTTTGTAGTACCCCTCATTTCTCTTCCATTGTTACCTGTTTTTATTTTCCTTTCTAGTTCCCACTTTAAATTATTTCCATTTCTGGATACAAACCGGGGAATATCTCCCACTACTTCCATAGTGTTTTTATCCATCTTTAGAATATTCCAATTCTCTTTCATAATTCTTTTTATGTCTGTAGTCCAGGGGGTATGCTGCAGGATACAAGCTCTGGTATAATCAATGTCTGTCTCCCTATTTTCTGCTCCTGCCTTTTGCATGTTTGTCAGGGATCCTTTTCCTAATAGGGGTACAAATTTGTTACCCCATTCATTTAATATATAACCCGTCACATCATTCACTAGCCATTTGGGGTATCCTCTGTGTAAACATGTCCCCTATAATTTTCAATTCCCTGACAAAATCTTCATACTCAGATGTCATCCTTGCGGCCCTAATGCACTGTCCCTTGATTATACTTCTTTTCTGTTTTGTGGGATGAGAACTATTATATTCTAAGTAACAATTACTAAACGTCTCTTTCCTGTGTATTTTACTTTTTATAATTCCATTGTCCACAGAAATGAGAGTGTCTAAATAAGCTATTTCATTTGATTCCACATTGTATGTGAATTTTAATTCATTACTTATCATGTTTAAACTTGTCATAAATAGCTCTAATTCTTTTCTATTCCCTTTCCAAATTAAAAAAATATCATCCAAAAAGCGGTAGTAACATGAAACTAACTGATAACTACTGTTACTAAAAATGTGTTCCTCTTCCCAATCACTTAAGTAAATATTGGAGAAAATGGGGGCACAAGCTGCCCCCATTGCTACTCCTTTTACTTGAATATAATATTCTCCTTCGAACATTATATAATTGTATTTCAGTACTAGTTCCATGAATTCTCCCGTAAGTTGAATTTTATCTCTTGAGAAAATGCCAGATTTTTCCATAGACCTTTCTAACCTAAACAAACCTTCCTCTTGGGGAATACTTGAGAATAGGTCCACCACATCTACAGTCACTAGGAGGGCACCAGGTGTTATTACATCTTGCCTCAGCCTTCCTAAAAAATCCCAGGAGTCTTTAATAACATGCTTGTACGACTTATATAAGGGTTTGAGCCACCCGTCCACCACTTTTCCTAAATTATGCGTTTTGGCCTTGTTACCAGAAATTATAGGTCTAAAGGGGGTCTATTACGTTTTGTGGATTTTGGGATACCCACCATAGTACTAATGACTGGGGAATCCACCTTTAAATAGTCATACATCTCTCCACTTATTCTTTCTTCTATCAAAAGGTCTTCTAAATATACATTAATTTTATTGTATCCAATGTTCACTTCATTTTTAGAAGAAATTTCATACTTTCCAGACTTCAATAATATTTCATTAATTTTATTTTTGTATTCCTCTTGCCCATATAGTACTATGCCTCCCCCTTTGTCTGGTTTCATTACTCTTACTTTTGTATTCTCTTGAAGTTCTTTTAGAACTGTGGACTCTAGGGTGGTCAAATTATATCCAATATTAGTTTGATTGATTTTGATACTATATTTGTATATTTCATCTATAACCATTTTTTCATATACCGCTAACACGTTATTAAGTGGTGGAGTAGGTACTTTGCTTTTGAACATTCCCTTGTTCATCATACTGTTTTCTCTTTATCAAATAGTACTGCCAAGTTTAATTTTTCTTAGATATTTTTAACATCTATAATACAGTCTTCTACCTAAACTTTTGACTGGTACATATTTCATTCCTTTACTTAGCAGAGTGAAGTGTTCTTTCTTCACTTCTATTCCAGTGTAATTGTATATAAAAAACTGGTTGTATTCACTGATTATGTCATTAATTTTTACTATCCTGCCTTTGTTTGTGTCAAATCCTATCTTGTATGCCCCTCTCCTATCACCCTTCTCAATTGTGGGTATTGGAATTCCTTTTTTCCCCCTTGGTAGGTTCCTCTGTTTACACTGTTCTTCCCTTGCTTTAACTCTAAAAAAACATTATCATCCCTAAAATTGTCTAAAGTATCATATTTGTTGTCATATTTATTATTATCATCTTTCTTATTGTCAAATCTACCTCTAACCCTATTGTCCCTATGTTGGTAGTCATAATGGGTATGTGTACTTCCTTTTCTATCCATACCATTACTTGAAGTAATCTTTTCTTTTTTACTGTCTTTCTTATCCCACCTATATGCTTGCTCCCTAGTGTATTGTTCCAGGTCCCTTTGGTACTTTTTACACTTTCTTTGAAATTGCATGTCCATTTGTCTCTGAACCCATTTATATTGTGAGTTAATACAGTACTCATATTCTTCATAAAGCACATCATTAGTAATAGCTTCATTCAATTTATCTAATTCATCAATTAGTAAACATATTTTTTTGTCATTACATTATATAATGAATCTCATAAATGTTACGCCAAAACCGTCGAACATTTTCATACATTCTCTTTTAGTTTCCAAATCTAAATCAATACCCATAGGGTATTTGAAAAAAGACCCCATAGGGACTACACAAGTGTCAATGCATTTCATTAAATAACTGTTCTCCAGTTGCAGGCTTTTGCATTTTTTCAGTTTACTACCGAAATCATACATTGACTCTTAAATTCTTTTCAATATTAGATACATTGCCACCTCTCCCTCCATTCTGGGCTTTCTGTTGTTCAAGCCCTTTAAAATCAAAATTGAATTCAATAATGTCCTTATAGCTGTGTTCTTTAAACATCGCGTCTTTTTTACCATTCTTAGCATTTAAGTCAGTGCCTGCATGATATACATATAACAACGAGTAGTCCGCCTCCGATCCATTACTACTCGTTTTTCGGAGCGAAACCAAAAAGAATGCCACCCAAATAGACTTACACAATGGCTGGTAATGTATATCATGCAGGCACTGACTTAAATGCTAAAAATGGTAAAAAAGACGCGATGTTTAAAGAACACAGCTATAAGGACATTATTGAATTCAATTTTGATTTTAAAGGGCTTGAACAACAGAAAGCCCAGAATGGAGGGAGAGGTGGCAATGTATCTAATATTGAAAAGAATTTAAAAGAGTCAATGTATGATTTCGGTAGTAAACTGAAAAAATGCAAAAGCCTGCAACTGGAGAACAGTTATTTAATGAAATGCATTGACACTTGTGTAGTCCCTATGGGGCTCCGTTTTTTCAAATACCCTATGGGTATTGATTTAGATTTGGAAACTAAAAGAGAATGTATGAAAATGTTCGACGGTTTTGGCGTAACATTTATGAGATTCATTATACAATGTAATGACAAAAAAATATGTTTACTAATTGATGAATTAGATAAATTGAATGAAGCTATTACTAATGATGTGCTTTATGAAGAATATGAGTACTGTATTAACTCACAATATAAATGGGTTCAGAGACAAATGGACATGAAATTTCAAAGAAAGTGTAAAAAGTACCAAAGGGACCTGGAACAATACACTAGGGAGCAAGCATATAGGTGGGATAAGAAAGACAGTAAAAAAGAAAAGATTACTTCAAGAAATGGTATGGATAGAAAAGGAAGTACACATACCCATTATGACTACCAACATAGGGACAATAGGGTTAGAGGTAGATTTGACAATAAGAAAGATGATAACAACAAATATGACAACAAATATGATACTTTAGACAATTTTAGGGATGATAATGTTTTTTTAGAGTTAAAGCAAGGGAAGAACAGTGTAAACAGAGGAACCTACCAAGGGGGAAAAAAGGAATTCCAATACCCACAATTGAGAAGGGTGATGGGAGAGGGGCATACAAGATAGGATTTGACACAAACAAAGGCAGGATAGTAAAAATTAATGACATAATCAGTGAATACAACCAGTTTTTTATATACAATTACACTGGAATAGAAGTGAAGAAAGAACACTTCACTCTGCTAAGTAAAGGAATGAAATATGTACCAGTCAAAAAGTTTAGGGTAGAAGACTGTATTATAGATGTTAAAAAATATCTAAGAAAATTAAACTTGGCAGTACTATTTGATAAAGAGAAAAACAGTATGATGAACAAGGGAATGTTCAAAAAGCAAAGTACCTACACTCCACCACTTAATAACGTGTTAGCGGTATATGAAAAAATGGTTATAGATGAAATATACAAATATAGTATCAAAATCAATCAAACTAATATTAGATATAATTTGACCACCCTAGAGTCCACAGTTCTAAAAGAACTTCAAGAGAATACAAAAGTAAGAGTAATGAAACCAGACAAAGGGGGAGGCATAGTACTATATGGGCAAGAGGAATACAAAAATAAAATTAATGAAATATTATTGAAGTCTGGAAAGTATGAAATTTCTTCTAAAAATGAAGTGAACATTGGATACAATAAAATTAATGTATATTTAGAAGACCTTTTGATAGAAGAAAGAATAAGTGGAGAGATGTATGACTATTTAAAGGTGGATTCCCCAGTCATTAGTACTATGGTGGGTATCCCCAAAATCCACAAAAACGTAATAGACCCCCCTTTTAGACCTATAATTTCTGGTAACAAGGCCAAAACGTACAATTTAGGAAAAGTGGTGGACGGGTGGCTCAAACCCTTATATAAGTCGTACAAGCATGTTATTAAAGACTCCTGGGATTTTTTAGGAAGGCTGAGGCAAGATGTAATAACACCTGGTGCCCTCCTAGTGACTGTAGATGTGGTGGACCTATTCTCAAGTATTCCCCAAGAGGAAGGTTTGTTTAGGTTAGAAAGGTCTATGGAAAAATCTGGCATTTTCTCAAGAGATAAAATTCAACTTACGGGAGAATTCATGGAACTAGTACTGAAATACAATTATATAATGTTCGAAGGAGAATATTATATTCAAGTAAAAGGAGTAGCAATGGGGGCAGCTTGTGCCCCCATTTTCTCCAATATTTACTTAAGTGATTGGGAAGAGGAACACATTTTTAGTAACAGTAGTTATCAGTTAGTTTCATGTTACTACCGCTTTTTGGATGATATTTTTTTAATTTGGAAAGGGAATAGAAAAGAATTAGAACTATTTATGACAAGTTTAAACATGATAAGTAATGAATTAAAATTCACATACAATGTGGAATCAAATGAAATAGCTTATTTAGACACTCTCATTTCTGTGGACAATGGAATTATAAAAAGTAAAATACACAGGAAAGAGACGTTTAGTAATTGTTACTTAGAATATAATAGTTCTCATCCCACAAAACAGAAAAGAAGTATAATCAAGGGACAGTGCATTAGGGCCGCAAGGATGACATCTGAGTATGAAGATTTTGTCAGGGAATTGAAAATTATAGGGGACATGTTTACACAAAGAGGATACCCCAAATGGCTAGTGAATGATGTGACGGGTTATGTATTAAATGAATGGGGTAACAAATTTGTACCCCTATTAGGAAAAGGATCCCTGACAAACATGCAAAAGGCAGGAGCAGAAAATAGGGAGACAGACATTGATTATACCAGAGCTTGTATCCTGCAGCATACCCCCTGGACTACAGACATAAAAAGAATTATGAAAGAGAATTGGAATATTCTAAAGATGGATAAAAACACTATGGAAGTAGTGGGAGATATTCCCCGGTTTGTATCCAGAAATGGAAATAATTTAAAGTGGGAACTAGAAAGGAAAATAAAAACAGGTAACAATGGAAGAGAAATGAGGGGTACTACAAAATGTGGCACATGCAATCAGTGCAAGTACATATGTGTAGACTGTACTACAAAATTAGAAAATGTAATGAAGACAGAAATACATTTTAGGAAAGGAAATTGTAGAACTACCCATATAGTGTACTTGGCTATGTGTGCCAATTGTCTGTTACTATGTTGGAAAAACAGATAGGGCTTTAAGGCAAAGGATATATGATCATTATTATTGTATTAAAAAGAAAGATGCTAAAAATGCCCTGTGGAGACATTTGCAAGAAAGCACTAGTTGTAAAATGTTTTATTTTGCCATATTAGACATAGCCACAGTGAACCCCAGAGGAGGAAATATTAGGAAAAAACTGGGGGAGTTAGAGACTAGATGGCAAATAAAACTAAATGCATCTTCTCCACCAGGACTAAATGATCATATATCAGTAAAGCCTATCTTGGTTCATGATGGGTAGACTGGCAGTTAGTACATTACATAGTATAGGATATTATGACATTAAAACAAAGGGGTATGTTAAATGTTACATAAGCTGCTTGTCACTTTTATTTGGACAGTATATTTGTTATTAAGCCCCACACATTGTAGAAGGATATGGGTTCCCCATATTAGTTTTAAGATTTTACTAGAAATGAATGTTATTATTAATATGTATTTGTTTAATATTTATTTACACACATTAAAAAACACATCCATACACATGCAAGGTTTATACATAGAGAGATACGGAGATGTCCGTTGCTTATTTTAAAACTGTCTCGCTATGTTAAACTCATTTAACATAGCAAAACACTAAAAAAAAGCAACGGAGATCTTGCTTTCTCCGTTGCTTTTTTTAAAACACTGTCTCGCTATGTTAAATGGGTTTAACATAGCGAGACAGCTTTAAAATAAGCAACGGAGATCTCCGTTGCTTATTTTAAAGCTGTCTCGCTATGTTAAACCCATTTAACATAGCGAGACAGTGTTTTAAAAAAACGAGTTATACTAATGGAAAAAGTCCGGGCGACGGACCTTTTCCATTAGTATAACTCGATTTACAACGGGCACGCTGGCCAATCAGCGTGCACGTTTTGGGGGGGGGGGTCATGGTATAATATGGAGTACCGCAGGGAGCTGTAAGTCCATTAGTTTTCAGTGTGCTTACCTCAAGTATATCTGAAAGAAAACAGAATACAATCAAGCTCTCTGATGACACAAAGGTAAAGTTGCAAAGGATGGGAAGGAGAATAAACTGTGCAGGATAGCAGATAGACATCTAGCCCTGGCTTCCATGAAACCCACACAATACAGTGACTGAAGAATGTGTGGAGGGAGGTCCAGGTGTCAGGCTGTATGATAACCTTGCTACTGAACCGTCTGATAAATAATGTCATGGCTGCAATGACTCTAATGGAATGGGCTCCAACATGCCGAGGAACACATTTACCATGGGTATGAAATGCAATACGGAAACTGTTTGGAAAGAGCTTGATCACCAACTGTTCTCCTCTCTTTTCCTTTTGAGAAAAAAAAAATGTCTTGTCTTTCAAAATTCTTTAGTTCAGTGCAGTCAGACATCAGCAGTCTGTGCAGATCAAGGAAATGAAGGACTTTTTTTTCCAACCTTGTTTTGAGGATTTGGAAAGAATACTGGTAGACAAATGGTTTGACTGAGGGATAATTCTGACCACTTTAAGCATAAAGAAGTGGTAAGTACAGAGAGAGTTACCCTGTCTTGATAGAAAACTAAGATATTTTCTTTGCACATTAGTGGGTGAAGTGCCTAAACCTTTCTGTAAGAGTTTTCTAAAATAAAAACTGCTGGTTCAAAAGGGGTGGGGGATCAGTTTCTCTAGAACATAATTAAGATCTCATGCTGAAGCAATCTCTTTTCTTGGAGGTCGAATGTGCAAAGCTTCTTTTTAGAAACTGCTTTACTGATGGTTTGGAGTACAAGAATGGGGTGGCTGAAATTTTGTAAAAACCTGACAAATTGCCAATGGACCACTGCCAATTGTACCTTGTCTTAGTCCTGGTCTCTGGAAAGGCATAAGATGGACAATATTTTCCATTCAGCCAGGTAGGATTTCCTTTTAATATATACCACTTCCACAATATACATGTGTCTGTGATTAATGTGAAGTCATCCAAACTGTCAGCCTAACAGTGTACAAGGCTGAGGTACAGAACACTTTGCATTTCCCCTGGTTAGGTTGTAAAGGGAGTCACTAGTATGACTTCTGACCCTTCTTCCTAGACTTCAAGATGTGCCCGGAGGAAAAATGTATGGACTGGAATGTACAGAGAAACATTTCTTGTCTAGTGAAAAGTGATACACATTTATATTCCAAATTTCTGGAATTGCTGCTCTGTTGAGAACTCTCTCAATTGACTGGTTTGAGAAAGTGAACCATTCTATTTTTGAAATATGCCATGTCATGATCAGAGCTAGAAAGACATCCCTATTCAACATCCACTCATGAGGGTCTACATGAAATCTGTTCAGCCCGTCTCTGCCAACAAATTTTCCTGTGAGGAGATGTAAGCTGCTGTCAGAGCCATGCCTGTCTGCTGGGCTATCTACGAGGCTTGCACAGCTAGTGTGAATAGTTCATATCAGAAGGCTCCTCCCTGTTAATGGATCACATCAGAGTTGTGTTGCCTGTCAATCTGGAGGACCCTTTCTATCAACATTTGGATAAAGACCCTCACAGCTAGAATGATGGCAGTTACTTATTTCACATTTATGTATTTCATCTCCCAGTCCAGTGCCAATTCTCCTGGACTTAAAGCGTGCCCATATAAGCCCTTCCTCCAAGTTAGGTTTGGGGAAATCTAGCGAGAGTTGGGGTGGGTAGGGCTGCTCTAAAAGTAGTCCCAGAGTGTGCTGGAAGTACAATTGTGTACACTCATAAATGTAGATGTTAGAGTGTATTCACTGTTGCAGTCATCACCTGTGGGTTATCCCTGTTGTGGTAGCCCTTGGCCGGTCCAAATACCAGAGTCAATAATTTTCTGCGTTGGCTGCTGTTGCTTGCTGCCTGATGTCAGGTCATCAGTGCTATAAAGGAAGGCAGCTGACGCCATTACATCAGATTTTCTTGCCCTAACCAGTCAGAGGCCCAAGTAAATATGGCAAAGTTGTCCTGGTGGCTAAAAGCGACCATTAGAAACTTATGTCACGCTAAAGAAGGAAGATATAAGGGGGAAGGAGGGTGGGAAACCATTAGTGCAACAGTGAATACACTTGAACATCTATATTTATTTATTTATTTTTATTTTTTTTAACTGGCTAACTGGCTGGATACATGTCCTTTTTCAACAGAGGGAGGAGGAAAAGCTCCAGAAGTGTACACAACTGTACTATGTTCTTTGTGTTTCACTGTTGCAGTAATTACCTGTGGAAAGATTCCCAAAGCTGAGGAGAGGGGTGGGTAGGATTAAGTAAAAGACCTAGGAATGGGTCAGCATGCCTTGCAGAACTGCAGTGGCAAACCTTGCCCGAGCCATAGAAAATAGAGGTAGGTGGTAATGCTTGGTAAAGGTATGGAGAGAAGTCCAGGTGGCAACTTCCAGGATGTCCCTGGTGGGAACTCTTCTGAGAAATGCTGTGGAAGTGGAGGCTGCCCTAGTAGAATGGGTTCGAACAGACTTGGGGGGGGGTTCCCATGCAATCTGTAGCAGAAATGTATACAGTGTGATATCCACTTGGAAACGGTTTGTTTGGAAATGGTCTTCCCCTCTGCCCCTGGGGCAAAACTGACAAGTAGTTGGTCTGTTTTCCTAAAGGGTTTAGCGTGGTCCAGATGGTATCTGAGCTGTCTGTGCACGTCTAGTGAGTACAGAATTCTTTCCCCCTTGTTTTGAGGGTTAGGAAAGAAGGTGGGTAGATGTATGGCCTGGTTGAGAATTACATTAGATATCACCGTGGGCATAAAGGAGGGATTAGTCCTCAGGGAGATCCTGTCTGCATGGAAGATGATGAAGAGCTCAGTGGCCATCTGTGCCTGAAGTTCTGAAACCCTTCTGGCTGAGGTGATAGCTAGGAGAAAAGCAGTCTTCCAGGAGAGGTATCTTAGTTCTGCTGAAGCAGTAGGTTTGAAGGGTGGTAAAGTTAGGTTTTCCAAAACATAATTCAGGTCCAAGGCTGGAGTGGGTGGACTTCTGGGAGGTCTGATATTGAAAGCCTCTCTGAGGAGTTGTTAATCAAAGGATGGGAGAACAGGGACTGCTCTGTATCAAAATGAGCTGAAATGGCTGAGGTGTGGATTTTAATATAGGAGAAGGAAAGGCCACTATTAAGTAGCTCTGTTAGGTAGTCCAGGATAAGAGGGAGGAAAGGTTGTGAGGTACTGCCCCATCTGAATTGGCTCCAGGAGCAGAATCTTTTCCATTTTCCTGCATAAGCTGGGCCTTCTGGCCTCTGCGATAATGTCTAGGATCTATTTGCTTAACAGGGGCCCCTTGTTTGCCTTTAGAGATTAGCTATGCTGATAGTTTGAGAGTCTGCAAGTATGGGTGCAGCATCCCCCCTCCCCCCGAGTTAAGATGTCTGAGATCAGGGGAAGCTGCCTGGGAGGCTGTGATGTGAGGCTGCTCAGTAAGAGGTACCAATGTTGTCTGGGCCAATCTGGAGTAATGAGGATGGCCTTTGGTCTTCTCCTCCCTTATTTTGATCAGAACCTTGGGAATAAGAGGCAGAGGAGGGAATGCGTACACAAAGAGGGTGTTCCAGGGGAAGGTCAAGGCATCCACACATTCCACGGTAGGTGGTGATACTCCCTGGTACAGAATTTTTTCAGCTGATGGTTGAGATGTGAAGCAGAGAGATCCACCTCCAGAGTCCCCCACACCTGAGTGATTTGTAAAAAGATTTTTCTGTGGAGCTGCCATTCGTGAGGGGTCCAGTAAGTTTCTGCTTAAGTTGTCTGCCATGGTATTGTTGCTCCCTGGTAGGTATTGGGCTATCAGGTGTAGTCCCATGGAAGAGGTTGTCAGCCAGAGGTTCATGGCTAGCCTGCACAGAGGGTAAGATTGGGTCCCTCCCTGTTTGTTGATGTACTACATTACTGTCGTGTTGTCTGTTTTGATAAGGAGAACTCCTGGCTTGAGATGGGGTTTGAAGGATGTCAGAGCCTTTTGTACTGCCACCATTCCCTTCTGGTTTACGTGTAAGGGAAGGTGCTGGGCATCTCAAAGCCCCTGGGTGCACCTACCTTCTAGGTGAATGCCCCAAGCTATGTCTGAGGCGTCGGTGGTAATGATCTGCCTGGTTGGGCGGAGGGTGAAGGAAAGACCCTTGTTCTGGGAACAGGCCCCTGCACACCAGAGAAACTCGGCTCTTATACAGGGGATCAGAGGGAGAGTGGTCTCTAGAGGTTGAGAGTGCTGACACCAAAGGTTCTTTAGGTACCACAGAAGTCTTCTCATGTGAAGCCTGGCCAGAGGAATTAGAAGGATGCAAGCTGCCATGTACCCCAATGCTTGCAGGAACTTTCTTGGAGTGAGGTGACTTCTGGATGCCAGCTGGGTAAGAGAGAGAGGCAGGAAGCTCTGCTTTTCGGGGGATAGGAAGGCCATTTCGGATGCTGTGTCCGGCAGTGCTCCCAAGAAAATGATCTTTCTGGAGGATGTTTGCTTTGATTTCTTCTCATTGATGGTGTACCCTAAGGAGGTTAGGAGGGTTTTGACAAAGAGGAGGTTTTCTTTGCAATCTGCCTGAATGAGGCAGTCATCCAGATAAGGGTAAATCTGTATATTTGTCTGTCTGCAAAAGGCTATGGCTGGGGCTAAGCATTTGGTGAATACCCTGGGAGCAGCAGATAAGCCAAAGGGTAGCACAGAGAACTGAAAGTGTTGTGAGCTTGCTCTGAAACAAAGGAATTTCCTGGAGGATTCCCGTATGAGGATGTGGAGGTAGGCATCTTTTAGATCTAGGGTAAACAAAACAGTGTAAGAAAACTTCTCTGTGTGGAAGATTTTCATTCCATATATCTCTAGTTAATCACTGAATATTAATCAGATCAGACAATAGTAGTAGAAGTAGTGAACTTAAACTCATCTTAAGTCAAAAAATAAATAAATAAATAATATATAATTGTACAGCATTACTAAGTATTCGAAAGTAATCCAAGCAAGGCAGGCAGGCAGTCTGTTTCCAGTCGAAAATCCTTTAAGTACATCTAACCAGGCATTTTTTTTTTTTGTCAGCATAGGCAGCAGCTGCTGCAAAGTTAGCATTTTGAATTTGGGGACCACCAGGGAGGTGTTCAGAATGGATAGATCCAGGATGGGGTGCCAAGTGCCCTCTTTTCTGGGAATAAGGAATAGCCTGGAATAAAAGCCTTTGTCTGTTTGATCTGAGGGGGCAGGTTCTACTGCCCCTTGGGATATGAGAGTTTGAATTTGTTTCATTGCCTCTGACCACTGATTTTGAGGCAAGTCTGAGTACCCTCTTGGAATTGGGAGTTCATTGAAGGAGGATTTGTATCCCTGAAAAATGATTTTTAAGACCCACTGGTTCTTTGTTACAAAAAGCCAATTTTCTTTGCAGAGGGAGAGCCTTCCTCCTAGTTTTTGGTGAGTGAAAAGAGGGCGGGGAGTTGTTGAGAGTTTTTGCCATACAGGGATGGCTTAGAACTCCCTGCCTTTGGAGTGGAAGTGGTCCACTATTTGGTTCTCTGCTGTCCCTGGGATAGGAGTCCGGGTGGTCTGTCCCTGCAGGGCTTACCTTGCACCTGTCTGCAAGGTACAGGAAATGACCAGTGATTTGTAGGAAAATTCCTGCTGAACCTAGAAGGTTGTACCTGAAGGAAAACTTTTACTGTTTGCATAGATTTTGCTTTGTCTTCCATCTTTTTAAGCACCTCTTCTGCCTTTACTCCAAACAAGCAGTCCTTATCCAAAAGTGCATCAAGTAATTTAGATTTAACATGATCAGGGAGAGGTTGTTCCTTCAACCATGCATGTCTCCTAATGACAGATCCTGACACTGCTGCCCTACTTGAGGCTTCTAGGCCGTCATATCTACAGTGTAATGAGGTTTGACCACTTGACAAGTAGAGTGCAGTAAATCTGCTAACTCTTTTGAATTGGCACAGTCAGGAAAGGTTGAAATCTTTTGTTTTAATAGTTCCAAAGTGTGTTGTTGATATTTTAACATGTGGAACTAACAGCTGAGTGCTCTGATAGCCAAGTTTGCAGAGGTGTACACTGTTTTACCTCATTTGTCCAGAGCTCTGGAGTCCTTGTCAGATGGAATAGGATTCTTTGCAGAACTAGCCTTAGCTTCTTTTGGTCCCTGTGTAATGACCTTCGGGTCTGCAGCAGGATGCCTGTACAGGTATTTGTGAGAATCCGGTACTCTAATACCAGTCAGGTTTTCTGGGAGCAGGTGGGAGGGCATCAGGAGTTACGATGGATTCATGGAAGACATCATCAACCACCTCTAAGATTGGAGGGATGGCCAAGGGTCTGTGCTGGGGCAGGTCTAGAAACTCTTTTCTTAGGCTAAGGGAAAAGACTGGGATTCCCAGTGGCAATGTTCCCTGAGGGTGTGAAGGGTTTCCTCAAAGGAAAGATCTTCTGGTGGGGAGGCAGAAGGACTGGATTCCTCAGCATCTGAATCCTCATAAGCAGTCAGAGGCTGCTGTTCATCTTCAAAATCTGAATAATCAGACTCCTCAGAATCCTGTTGTGTCAGTATTTCAGAAGAAAGGTCTCTCTTCCTTTTAGAAGGTGTGGCCTTGACTACCCCTGATAAGGGTGATAAGATCCTTCGCCATTTTAAGCATTTGAGCTTGGGGTGGTGGAGCAGGAGTAAAATGGTGGCTAGAGGTGGTTTTCCTAGGAGTGGCCTTGCTTCTAGGCCTAAGAGTATCCATCAGTCTGAGAAAAATGGTAGTTTGAGGAGAAGACGTCGTTTTTTGTCTAGATTCAGTGGTGTGAAAAACCTCCTTGGAAGCCGGTGCTTGCTCTGCGGCTCTGGACCCAACCAAGGCAAAGACAATCAAAGGCTCGGAAGATGAAGATTTCTGTGGCATACCGGACTCCAAAATGGTCTCAGTAGAGGCCTGTGAAGGTATCGAATCGGGCATCAGGGGCTGCGAAGGCACCTCACTGAATTCAAGAGAACTGATGACCTGCTTAGTGGTAGAGTCGTCGGAAGGCTTAGCCTTGTGTGGTCTGTCTCTATCTTTATGCTTATGTTTTTTCGGAATGTCGATGAACTGTTTGCTGATGGATGCCATTTCGGAATGCGAAGATGGAAGATGAAAATACCTGCCTACAATAAGAGCGCTACAATAAATGGTTCTCAGGTTAAAGAGGGCATAGAACCGGCAACAGGGGACGTTGTGGTCTGGGCCTAAACAAGCGACACAGTATGAACGGAAGTCTCGGTGTGGTATTTGCTTTCCACAGGCGAGACAATTAGCTTTTTCAGACATCAGTTAGTGCAAGAAAAAAGATCCCCAACAGGGTACTTAGCTTTAGACATTTTCAGCTGCAATTCAAACTCTGGTAGCGACCGTTCGGCACAGTTGCGAACTGCTTCTGCTATGGACTCCACGGCAAGAAAGACTGATGTAATGGCATCGGATGCTTTCCTTTATAGCACTGACGACCTGATGTCAGGCAGCAAGCGACAGCAGCCAATGCAGAAAAATATTGACTCTGGTATTCGGGCTGGCTGAGGGCTACCACAGCGGGGATACCCCACAGCTGATGACTGCAACAGTGAAACACGAAGATCATCCGTGCTATCTTCTACTAGATCTCCTTTCTGATGCAGGGAAGGAGGAAAATGTTGGCCTCTAGAGGCTGAAAGTGTGACACCATCTGTTTCTGAGGTACCACTGGAGTCTTCTCATGTGTAGACAAGCTAGTGTCACCATCAAGATGCACAAAACCATGTAATTAAATACCCAGAGGAACTCTCTGGCTGACTCCTGCTGAACATTCTAAACAAAGGTTGAAGAATAAAATTTGGGTTCTGTACGGAAATGTTGGCACTCATAATGTTGAGTCCTGATAAACCAGGGGAAAATAAGATCTAAAATGCAGGAGAAGAGCATTGAACATCACTTTATTTTTAATTACTTTTTTTTTTTTTTTTTTTTTACATCGGGCAGCCCTCCTGCACCCCCCCAATATGGGGTAAAATCCATTACTGTTTCTTTCAAACATATCAAAAACTGTTTTTTCCCAGTAATTCTGCCCTTTACCTCCCTTTTTGTCTACATACTATTACTAACCCATGGTATGGGAGTCCCTCTCCTGCTTGTATTTTAAAAAGAAGTTATATACTTCTCCATAATGTTCCATCTATGCTGTTCATTTTCATTTCCACGTCACTGGTGGGCTTGGATCCAATGTCTCGGATCAGACTCAGCAATTTTACAAGCTCATGACAATCTTGAACTCTTGAGCTTCACCCTTATCCAGAATGCACCACCCCTCATTATCTCAGATCTTGTCTGCAGCCCATAGAAAGAAATGGCTAATGTAATTTTATGGAAAGCTTAAGGAGTAGTATAATAGTGGAAGGAAGGAGAAAGCCACATCTGGAGCAATCAATACAAGAGGAACATCTCAAAAAAGAGTTGCTCTATCTGTTGATCCAGATTATAATAGAAGGGGGTTGCGGCGTGAGGGTGAGTGAGGCAGAAATGAAAATAAACACCACAGATATAAAGTTATGGTGAGTACATAACTATTTTATCTGATGTTTTCAATTTTCATTTTGGCCTCACTGTTGGGACAGAGTTCCCAGGTACCGAATCCCCAGGCGGCCTCAATGAAGACTATTCCTGAGCACCATTGAGCCACAGAGACCAAATCCAGTTTGTAATGAGATATGAAGGTATGAGGAGAAGCCCAAGTCGCCGCCACAGAAATGTCATCCAAGGAGGTCTATATTATATGCTCGAAGAGACTTTTCTTCGAACATATAATTATCGACACCTTAAGAGAGAATGCTCTAAAGCAAGAATGGCCACGTCAGCAAATTTTTCCCTCGGGGAAAAATTCACTGGGCCATACACAAAAAACACAAACTTCAAAATCTTAATCAAGTGGGGGCTGTGCCTCCCACCCCCCAACTAAATATACCAACTCCGAGATCGCTCTACGTTGGTGAAAAGGGCAATTCCCGATAACGGCCAACTTAATTTTTCCAGAGGAAAAAATCTGCGAATGTGGCCATTCGCTCTTTAGGTGTCAATGATTATATGTTCGAAGAAGTGTCTCTGAGCATATAATATAGACCCCATCCAAGGAGGCTCTTGAAAGAAAAACTGAGGAAATTGCTAATGATCTTCTAGAGTAGACATGTACTTGCTTTGTCAGAAGCAAGTTTAATTTATTATAAATGAAGGAAATACAGTTAGTTAGCCATTTGGATAGAGAAACTTTAGACACCGATTTACCCAACTTTCTTTCCGCAAAAGTAACAAATAACTGATCTGAATTTCTGAAGTGTTTTGTTCTGTGCAAATAAAGTAACTGCCTGAGAATATCTAGTGAATGTAACAAGTATTCTCCTTTACTGGCATAACTAGGGAAGAAAACTGGTAGGTTGAGAGACGGGTTAATGCTGGAATCCAAAACCACTTTGGGCAAAAAGGATGCATCGGTTCGCAATGTAACTCTATATTTGTGAAAAACTATGTATGGAAGTTTCACGAAGGCCTGAATTTATGAAATTTTTCTGGCAGAGGTAATGGCTACTAAAAACAGGGTCTTCCAAGAAAAACACTTCAGACTGGAAGGACTAAGGCTTGCAGTACTACAGTTAAATCCCACAGTGGAGTAGGATCTCTAACTGGGGGTCTCAAGACAACAGTTCCCTGTAGAAATGTCTTACATAGTTTATGTGATGCAAGTAAAGAGACATCAAGGCCAGTGTGACAGCTGGAAATTACCACTAGCTGAACTTTGTAGATGAGCTGGTCCCTTGACTAAAGAGCAGTGCCAAGAATTTCAATACAGAATAAACCGCAGCCACAGAGGGGTCTACATTATTTTAAAGAGCCCAGTGGGCAAATCTTTTCCATTTGCTATGATAAATTTGTCTTGCAGATGGTTTGAGCGAAGATAATAGAATTTGGCGAACAGGGGTAGACAGCATAGGCTGCTTGGCTACTACTGGAAATGGAGTTGCCAAGCTGTCAGCTTGAGGTTTGTAATGTCTGGATGAGTTGTTTCTGTTGGGTGAGACAGCAGGTCCAGAGCTCTGTCCAGAATCCAGGGTTGATGGATCACATGAGGCCAAAGGAAGGGGAAGGGGAACCAAATTTGTTGAGGCTAAATGGGAACAGCTTCCTGTAGGAACTTTGGTATTAGCAGAATCGGGGGGGGGGGCGCAACTGTGAATAAGTGCATGCCTCAGCAATTCCCCCTATGGGGGTATTAGGGCAAAGTAGCTGCTGCATTTGTTGTTTAGGGGAGAGGCAAAAAAGGTCCTACGTGCAGATAATCTCTTCTGCTACATTCTGGTTGAGGGACAACTCATGAGGCGATAGAATTCATCTGCTCAGTTTGTCTAATGGCAACATGGATTTTCCCAGGATGTATGTTGCTAAAAGAAAGTGGTTGGAAGAGTCTTCCCATTGCCAAACACTTAGTGCTTCTTGACAAACAGGGTATGACTTTGTTCCTCCTTGTTTGTTGATGTGCCAAACCACTAACATATTGTCTGTGTGTATTGTAATTCTCCCTGAAGGAAGAGATACCTGAAAGCCTTGCAACTCTAAAAGCACTGCTTTCAATTCTAGAACACGGATATGCAACTTGGCCTCATGGGATAATACCCCCACACCCTATGTGGGAAGCAGTCTTGGTGACTATGGCCCTGGGCTGAGTAGGGACAAATAACTGGCCTTGAAGAAGTTGATCCGACTGGATACACCACAGCAAATGTTTTTTGCCTGAGTAGGTAATTCTTATTGGAGCAGAAAAGGGCAACTGTAGAATAGGCCACTGAGATGCCAACATCCACTGAAGAATTCTCATGTGAAACCTTCCCAGAGGTAGAAGGGAAATAGCTGCCACCATCAATCCCAGCACTTGTAGGACTAGGCAGGCTGGAACAGTTGTACTGCAAAGAATTTTGTTTATTTGCAATCTTAAGATTTTAATCCTGGAGAGAGGCAGAGGGGCCACTGTAGACCTTGTGCCGAGAAGTACTCCGATGAATTCCATGGACTGATAGGTTGAAGCGGAGTCTTTTCAAAATTTTTAGTTATTCCTAGAGGGGTACAAGTTTGAATTACCTTTTCCCTTGTGATGATGAGTTGATGCCTGGTCATCGCAGAGATGAGCCAGCCATCCAAATAAGGAAAAACCCAGAATCCATGCAGTCAGAGGTGAGGTATTACCACTGCCATACATTTGGTGAACACCCTGGGGGCTGTGGTGAGACCAAAGGGCAGCGTTCTGAACTGGTAATGACTGGCTCCTAGCCAGAAGCATAAAAATCTCCTGGGCCGTCCGTATATTTTTATGGGATAGTATGCAGCCTAGAGATCTACTGAGCACATACAATCATATTTTTTCCAGAAAAGGAAGTATAGACCGTGACCATCTGGAATTTTGCTTTCTGAAAAAAAAAAAAAAAAAGTTGTTCAGGTCGCCGAGAGCTAAAAAGTACAGTTTTGTACCTACCATAAATGTAGATGTCCGATAGGTATGCATCTGCAGTCATAACATATGGGTTGTCCTGCCTCAGGCAGCCCTTCGGTCGGCCGGATTCTAAAGTCTGGGTCTGGCCTCTGCTGATGTCGCACCTTCCCCGACGTCAGAGCGTCTGGGGTATAAAAGCATCAGCCGACACCATTTTCCTCAGTTTTTCTTGCCCCAGATGCCAGGTGCCCTCTAGGAAGGCTAAATTTGGATAAATGCAATAAAGTTCCAAACATTTGCAAAATTCTAAATATATACATGTATATACAAACAAATACACCATAATAGATTCCCCCAGCTAGCTGAAAGAGGGGTAAGTACCCTAGGAATACCACAGAGGGGTAGGAGGGAGGGTAAACCTGACTGCAGATGCATACCTATCGGACATCTACATTTATGGTAGGTATAAAACTGTACTATGTCCTTCAAGGATGCATCTGCAGTCATAACATATGGGTAGAATACCATAGCTAATCTGGGGGAGGAGGTACTAAGAAAAGGATGGTGTAGTTAAGATCCCCTGCAGGACTGCAGTAGCAAAACCTGCTCTGGATCTGGAGTATAAAGGGAGATTGTAATGTTTGGCAAATGTATGCACGGAGCTCCAAGTAGCAGCTTCTAAAATGTCCTTGGTAGCCACCCCACGCAGGAAGGCTGTAGTGGTGGCCGTGGCCCTTGTGGAATGAGGCCTGATGTTTTCAGGAACTGTCTTTCCATGAAAGGAGTAACAAAATTTAATGCAATTTCCTATCCATTTTGAAATTGTCTGTTTGGAAATTGCTTTTCCTTGCACCCCAGTAGCATATGCTACAAATAGTTGGTCAGTTTTTCTGCTAGTCTTAGTTCTGTCCAAGTAGTAGCGTAGTTGTCTGTGTATATCCAGGGTGTGCAGAAGTTTTTCCCCTCTATTCTGTGGATTTGGGAAGAACGTAGGCAAGTGAATAGCTTGGTTCAAGGATACCCTAGATACCACCTTTGGCATAAAAGTAGGATTGGTTCTTAGTGAAACTCTGTCCTGATGGGAGATAAGAAATGGCTGTACTGCCATTAATGCTTGTAACTCAGATACTCTTCTTGCTGAAGTTATTGCCAGAAGGAATGCAGTTTTCCAAGACAGAAACTGTAGATCCGCTGATGCTGCTGGTTCAAAAGGAGGAAGTGTTAGTTTCTCCAACACAAAGTTGAGATCCCAGGCAGGTAGAGGGGGTTTTCTTGGAGGTTTAATATTTTTGATCCCTCTCAGAAATTGCCTGAGGAGAGGGTGTGAAAAGATAGGTGGATCCACATTGTATTCTGCTGAAATTGCTGAGGCATGAATCTTAATGGAAGAATAGGACAGGCCATTGTGGAACAATTTTGCTAAGGATTCCAGAATATGTGTCATGCTTGCCACTGTCACATCTGTGCCTTTTGATGTGTTCCAAATGAGAAATCTTTTCCATTTAGCTGAGTATGTCTTCCTTGTGGAAGGCCGGCGAGCTTCCATGATAATGTCTTTCACTCTCTGTGATAAAACATTTTGTTTGGGGTTTAAGGGATTTTCCAGGCAGTTAGCTGCAATGTTTTCAAGTTGGGATGCATGATCTTGAAGTTGTTCTGTGTTAGAAGAAGAGGCCATAGGGGGAGAGGCCATGGCTTTGCCTGTGACATGCTTCTCAATAATGGATACCAGTGTTGTCTTGGCCAGTCTGGTGCTATCAGAATCACTGTTGGCTGTTCCTCCCTGATCTTCAGTAGAACCTTGTACCGTAATGGAAGAGGAGGGAAGGCATATACTTTTAGAGCTTTTCAGCTGAAAGAGAGAGTCCACCCTCCAAGCTTGTGGGTGGTATGTCCTTGAGCAGAATGTCTTCAGTTGATGGTTGATGGGGGAGGCGAAAAGATCTATCTCCGGCATGCCCCATGCCTTTACTATGAGTTGGAAGATGTCTGGGTGCAGCATCCATTCGTGTGCATCCATGGTAGTTCTGCTTAAGCTGTCTGCCAGTGTGTTCTCTTTTCCTGGCACGAACTGTGACTGTAGTTGGATATTGAGTTTCAGGCATAGTTCCCATAGATTCATAGCCAGCCGGCATAGAGGGTAGGAATGTGTGCCTCCCTGCTTGTTTATATACCACATGACCGTGGTGTTGTCTGTCCTTATCAACAGGTGGTCTTGATGGAGGAAGGGTATGAAAACCTCGATTGCATGCATCACTGCCAACATTTCCTTTTGGTTTATGTGCATGCGTAGCTGCCCCTGAGACCATAGGCCTTGGATACATTTGCCCTCCATGTGTGCTCCCCATCCTCGGTCTGAAGCGTCCGTGGTGATGGTTTGTTTTGTTTTTGGTTTGTTGATAGGCAACCCTCTGTTGGACTGGCAGGCCTGAGCCCACCACAGAAACTCCGTTTGAAGGCAGGGAATGATTGGTATCAAAGTTTCTAAACTGTGACTGTGTTGAGACCATACACTCAAGTACCATTGTAATTTTCTCATATGCAGCCTGGCCTGTGGTATCAGAATTATGCAGGATGCCATGTAACCCAGGGCCTGCAGGATTTTCCTTGCAGTAAGCTGAGTTCGTCTTGTCAGAATCATGAAGTAATCTGGAAGTTGTTTTTGTTTTTCTTCTGTGAGAAAGGCCATTTGGATGGTTGTGTCCAGATCTGCACCCAAAAAGGTTATCCTTTGGGATGGAATAAGTCTTGACTTTTGGATGTTGACTGTGTATCCCAAGGCCTGTAGCAGATGGATGGCATAGGCCAAGTCCTTTATCAAAGTTTACTTGTTGTCCGCTTGTATAAGGCAGTCGTCCAGATATGGGTAGATTTGAATCCCCTGAAGTCTGCAGTGTGCAATTACTGATGCCAGGCATTTTGTGAATACTCTGGGTGCAGTAGATAAGCCAAAGGGCAATGCTGAGAATTGATAATGCTCTGATCCTGCAAGAAATCTGAGGTGTCTTCTGCAACTTGGTCGAATAGGGACGTGCAGGTATGCCTCCTTGAGATCTAGAGTCACCAGCCAAGACTCCTTGCCCAACATGGGAAGAAGTTGCTGTAGGGTCAGCATCTTGAATTTTGGCACAATGAGGTAAGTATTCAGTGCGGACAGGTCTAGTATAGGCCTCCATTGATTTTCCTTTCTTGGTACAAGGAATAGTCTGGAGTAAAATCCTTGGCCTTGTTCTGGAAGTGGTACCTTTTCTATAGCTTTCATTTGAAGCAAGTTGTTGATCTGCTTTAAAGCCTCTGCCCTCTGATTTGGTGGTAGGTTTGGCATTCCGTTTCTTTTTGGCAAAGTGTGGAAGTGAAACCTGTATCCTTTGTCTATTATTTGCAGTGTCCATGTGTCCCTTGTAATGAAATGCCAGTTTTCTGAAAATAAAGCAAGCTTTCCGCCCAAGGGTGCTTCCAGCTGAGCACTGGTAGGCAGAATCAGAGTAAAGTCATTGAGCCTGTCCTGGTGTAGTAGTTGTTGTTGCTGCTGTTGCACTACTCCTCTGGTTGGCAGGCTGCCACTGACGGCCTCTGTAGGAGCCCTTCGATTGGCCTCTGCCTCTGGGGCATCTGTTCCTGCCTCTCTGGGCTCTGTCAGAGTCTGGAAAGGGCCAGTTCCTGCTGAATCTCGGTGGTTGTACTTGCAGGAAATCCTTAACTGTTTGTACAGATTTTGCCTTTTCTTCAAACTTTTTTAAGACCTCCTGAGCAGAGGAGCCAAATAAATTTTGTTTCTCCATTGGAGCATCCAGGAGTTTTGCTTTAACATGGTCTGGTAAAGATTGTTCCTTCAGCCAGGCATGCCTGCGAATAACTGCCCCAGTCATAGCTGATCTAAATGAAGCCTCCAATGCATCATAGCCACATTTTAAGAAATGATTACTAACCTGCTGTGAGTTTTGTATCAAATCCTGTAGGGATTTACAGTCAAGAGGTTCAGTAGAAGAAAGTTTCTTATTCATTTCATCTAACAAATACTCTTGGTACTGTATCATATGAAATTGACAATTTAATGCCCTGACAGAAAGAGTTGCAGAAGTATATACCTTCTTTCCCCATCTCTCTAAAGCTCTAGACTCTCTTTCAGAGGGTAGAGGATTTTTGGCAGTGGCGCAACCCCTTTAGGGCCCTGAGAAATAGTTTCTGGGTCTGCAGAATGGGCTTTATACAGATGGAAATGTGAATCCGGCACCCTGTAGTATCTATCAGGTTTGGCAGGGGCCGGAGGGAGAGTATCAGGGGCTGTACTAACATCATTGTACACATCATCAATTACATTCAAAACAGGAGGTATAGCTAAGGGCCTATGTTGAGGCAAATGTAAAAAGGTCCTTAATCTTTTTCTAGAATCAGAGAATTCCTGACCTTGCCATTGAAAATGCTCTCTCATGGAGTGTAGAGTCTCACCAAAAGAAAACTCTTCAGGAGGGGAAGCCGAAGGGATAGATTCTTCAGCATCAGAATCCTCATAGGGTGAATAGGCCTCCTCCTGGTGGTCTGACAACTCAGATCCATCCGTGGAATCATCTGAAGAATGTGGGTCAGAGGGATCAGTCCTGGGCCTTTTGTCTGGAGGAAGGTGAGAGGCCCTGTCCAGGTGAGGTTGTGAACCTCTAATCAAAGAAATAAGGTCCTCTGCAAGGTTGAGGATCTGGGAACTAGAGGAAGGCCTCTGGGAGGTAGTCTTGGAAGGCAAAGTTTTAGAAAGTTTTGCAGCTTTAGCCCTAGAGAAGGCCTTGATTGACATGGAAGCAGGGGGCCTAGCTGCCCCACGTGCTGGAGTAAAAATGTCCAAAGGTATGGTGTCGGACATTTCCTGGACACTGGTCTCGGTAGGTAATTTGGTAGCCGACTCAGCCGGGGCCTCCCGGGCCGCGGTGGTCGGTTGAATGGATTCAGAAGAAGGAATCTCCGAGGACTCGGTTGTGGCTGAAACAGAGACACTCGCGGTAGGCCTTACCGTGGTTTCAGCCGAAACCGTGGGGCGCGAGTGTCGGTCCTTGTCGTCCCGTTTTTTCACCAAATGCGAAGTCGGAGTCTCCGATGGCATTTTATATGCAAAAGTAGCCCCAAACAATTCCTCTGCAAACTCCGACCGACGTCTAAGAGTTCGTCGGTTGAAGGAAGCACAGGCTGAACAGGACGATACGTCGTGGTCTGGGCCTAAGCAAGGAAGGCAGTAGGAATGGAAATCCTTATGAGGTATTTGTTTCCCACAAGTTAAACAATTATTTACTTTGTCTGACATCGGCTGAGGCAAGAAAGAGTCCCCAATGGGGTACTTAGCTTTTTCGAAGTCTTCGGTAGCTGAATTCACTGGATCTGACCGACCGGCACTTGCGAACAGCTTCTGCTTCGGACACCGCGCGGCAAGAAAGACTGAGGAAAATGGCGTCGGCTGATGCTTTTATACCCCAGACGCTCTGATGTCGGGGAAGGTGCGACATCAGCCGAGGCCAGACCCAGACTTTGGAATCCGGCCGACCGAAGGGCTGCCTGAGGCAGGACAACCCATATGTTATGACTGCAGATGCATCCTTGAAGGACATTTGGTCTCCAGTCCCCTGTCTTTTTGGCAATAAAAAGAATCTTGAGTAAGTTCAGGATAATTTTTGTTCTGAGGGGACCCTCTTGGATGACTCTCTTGATTAACAGCTTTTGTATCTAAATTGCTGCTTGTTCGCTCTGACTGGGTGGAACATCAGGGAGTTTTTTGGAAGATAGGAAAATGGAATTGTATATGCTCTGGATATGATCCTCTGCACCCAAATGTCATTTATTTCTAGCCAGGCTCTCTGGTGCAGTGATATGCAACCCCGATTGCCTCCGGGGGGGGGGGGGCAATCAGGCCTCCTTTTTTAGGAGAGCTGGAAGAGTTTCAGAAGAAAGGTTCTCTGGAACCCTGATGTTGTGGGGCCTCCTCTGCTGCAGGATTTGAACTTCCCCCTCTACCTCTGGGGAAAGGACGACCCTATTCGTCCTTATTTCACCGATCTGTCAATGCTCTTGGGTTAAACGCATGGCAAATCACACAGCTCTCCTGAAGGTGATGAGGACCTAGACAGAAGACACAAAGTATAAGCATCCAAAAAATAAATATTCTGTCCACATTTTGTCACCCATAGTTTCAGAACAAGAAAAATAGCAACTGGGGGATATATATATATATATATATATATATATATATATATATATATATATATATATATGGGTCTACTTCATTTGCCCTAACTTCCGATTGACCGACGCTTCATTTGACCGGCACTTCATTTGACTGACAAGTATTATTGGCAAGTAAATGGGATATGCCCCCATCCCCACTGTAGTGTGACCTTGGAATTAGAATATATAGTTGGAGGGGTGTAGGGGGCACAGCCACCCACAATGGGGAGTGTGGGGGGTGAAGCCTTCCACTTACTTTTGTTTTACTAAGCAATATTAAAGCAAAACTAAACAATATAATATGAAATTAACTGGGGGGCTTCACCCCCCACCCCACCCCCCGTAAATATATATTCTAACTCCAGGGTCGCACTACAGTGGGGAAGGGGGCATATCCCATTTTCTTGCCAATAATATTTGGCAGTCAAATTAAGTGTCGGTCAAATTATGTCTGTCATCTGGTCTCGGGCAAATGGGTGTCGGGCAATCGGAAGTTAGGGCAAATGAAATAGACCCATATATATATATATATATATATATATATATGCACATATGTTATTTAGAAGAACTCCTTTTAAGAAGGAAAGAAAGAGAAGAGGGAGGGGAATACCAACAATGGTATCTGAGGCTACGAAGAACGTAGAGAGATTGAGATTACTAACGACAGTAATATAAAATACCGGAGAGTGGTAAGGGTGAAAAAGGGTTAAATTTCAATTATAAAAATAGAAGAAGAGCTTCAGAAAATTAGAGGAAGTAATTTGACTACTTATCTACCAATCGCTCGAGAGGTCAAAGTACAGATTTGTACCTACCATAAATGTAGATGTCCGATAGATATGCAACTGCAGTCATAACAAATGGGTTGTCCTGCCTCAGGCAGCCCTCAGTCGGCCGGATTCCAAAGTCTGGGTCCGACGTCGGCTGATGTCGCATTTCTCTCAGACGTCAGAGTGGCTGGAGTATATAAGCATCAGCCGACGCCATCTTCTTCAGTGTTTCTTGCCCCAGATGCCAGGTGCCCTCCAATGAAGGCTGTAATCAAATTGGAAGACAAAAATAGGTTTCCAGACAATAAGCAAGCAATAAACAGATACACCATAACAGATATCCCCAGCTAAGGATAAAAGGGATAGGAGTGGACCCAAGGCATAGAGGGGAACGAGGGAGGGAAAACCCGACTGCAGTTGCATATCTATCGGACATCTACATTTATGGTAGGTACAAAACTGTACTATGTCCTTCAAGAATGCAACTGCAGTCATAACATATGGGTTGAATACCATAGCTTAGCTGGGGGAGGTGGTATGCTCTAAGAAAAGGATGGTGTAGCTATCAATCCCTGCAGGACTGCCGAAGCAAAGCCTGCTCTGGATCTGGAATATAAAGGGAGGTTGTAGTGTTTGGAGAATGTATGCACGGAGCTCCATGTAGCAGCTTCTAGAATGTCTTTTGTAGGCACCCCTCTTAAGAATGCTGTAGAGGTGGCTGTAGCTCTGATGGAGTGTGGTCTGACATTGGCTGGTACACTCTTTCCATGGAAGGAATAACAGAATCTGATGCAATGCCCAAATCCATTTTGAAATAGTCTGTTTGGAAATTGCTTTTCCTTGTACTCCAGGGGCGTAAGCTACAAAAAGCTGATCAGACTTCCTACTGATCTTGGTTCTGTCCAGGTAGTAGCGAAGTTGTCTGTGAATGTCCAAGGTATGCAACAGTCTTTCCCCTTTGTTCTCAGGATTGGGAAAGAAAGTAGGCAGGTGAATTTCTTGATTTAAAGAAACCCTAGATACCACTTTTGGCAGAAAGGTAGGGTTGGTTCGTAAGGCGACCCTGTCTCTGTGAAAGGTTATGAACGGTGGTATTGCCATTAGGGCCTGTAATTCCGAAACCCTTCTTGCTGAGGCAATTGCCAACAGCAAAGCTGTCTTCCATGAGAGAATTTGTAAGTCCACAGAAGCTGCTGGCTCAAAGGGGGGTAGAGGCAGTTTTTCTAGGACAAAGTTAAGGTCCCAAGCTGGTACTGGAGCCTTTCTTGGTGGCTTTATATTCTTGATTCCCCTAAGGAATTGCCTTAACAAAGGATGTGAAAACACAGGTGGATCAGTGTTGTATCTAGCTGAAATAGCTGAAGCATGTATTTTTATGGAAGAATATGAGAGTCCATTATGTAGCATATCTGCCAAATATTCCAGAATGAGTGGGATGTTCAATAATGATGCATCATGACCCTTGCTGGTATTCCAAATGCTGAATCTCTTCCATTTTGCTGAGTAAACCTTTCTGGTGGATGGTCTTCGGGCTTCTGTTAGTATCCGCTGAACTTCCTTGGAGAGAGATAGATTGAAGTTATTCATGGGATCTCCCAAGCTGTTAACTGCAGCGTCTGAATGTTGGGATGTACTGTCTTGGAAGTTGTATTGAGTCAAAAGTTGGGGCCATTGGGGAAGGGCCCACTTTTTGTTGTGACATATGCTCCGTAGTAGTGGGTACCAGTGTTGTCTTGGCCAGTCTGGAGCTATTAGGATCCCCTTGGGCTTCTCTGCTTTGATCTTTAGTAATACTGTGGTCATCAGTGGCAGAGGTGGGAATGCATAGATTTTTAGGAAGTTCCAGTTGAATGAGAGCGCATCTATTTTCCATGCTTGTGGATGATATGTCCTTGAACAGAACTTTTGTAGATGATGATTGAGGTGGGAGGCAAATAGGTCTACTTCTGGCCTGCCCCATGTCGAGGTGAGTCTTATGAAGATTTCTGGATGTAACCTCCACTCGTGGGGGTCTAGGAAATTCCTGCTTAGGCTGTCCGCCAGCACATTGTCTTTGCCTGGAACAAACTGGGATTGCAACTGTATGTTTAGGCTCAGTGATTTTTCCTAAAGATTAATTGTCAGTCTGCAAAGGGGGTAAGAATGGGTGCCCCCCTGCTTGTTTATGTACCACATCACAGTGGTGTTCTCTGTCCATATTAGTAGGTGGCCTTGCTGAAGTTGTTGTCGAAAGGCCTCGATGGCATGCGTTACTGCCAGCATTTCTTTTTGGTTGATATGCAGATGTGTTTCCTTTGGAGACCATCGTCCTTGAATACATCTGTCCTCCATGTGCGCCCCCCATCCTAGGTCTGAGGCATCTGTGGTCATGGTCTGTGTTATCTGAGGTTTTTTGAACGACATACCTGTGTTTGCCTGGCTTACCGAGGCCCACCATAGAAATTCCTTTTGTAGGCATGGAATGAGCTGTATGGTTGTCTCTAGGTTGTTGCTGTGTTGAGACCATAAGCTTTTTAGGTATCAATGAAGCTTTCTCATGTGTAGTCTTGCTAATGGAACCAGTAGAATGCAGGATGCCATGTAACCCAGGGCCTGTAGGAATCTCCTTGCAGTCATCTGGGTGAGCTTTGCCAAACCTTTGAAATGAGTTAACTTCTTTTGCTTGTCTTCTGTCAGGTAAGCCATTTGAGAGGCTGTGTCTAGTTTGGCTCCTAAGAAGGTTATTTGCTGGGATGGCTGAAGTCTTGACTTTTGGAAGTTGACTGTGTATCCCAGAGCCTGTAGCAATTGTATGACATAATTCAAGTTTTTTGTCAAAATCAGTTTTTCGTCCGCTTGTATGAGGCAATCGTCCAGGTACAGGTAAATTTGGATCCCCTGGAGCCTGCAATGAGCAATTACTGAAGCCAGGCATTTCGTGAATACTCTGGGCGCAGTGGATAAGCCAAATGGCAATGCTGAGAATTGATAATGCTCTGGACCTGCAAGAAATCTGAGGTATCTTCTGCAGCTGTGTCTGATAGGGACATGCAGGTATGCTTCCTTGAGGTCCAGAGTAATCAGCCAAGACCCCTTGCCCAGCATGGGAAGGAGTTGCTGTAGAGTCAGCATTTTGAACTTTGGTACTATGAGAAAAGTGTTTAATGCGGACAAATCCAGTATTGGTCTCCATCGAGTTTCTTTTCTTGGAACAAGAAACAGTCTTGACTAAAACCCCTGGCCTTGTTCTTGTTGTGGAACTTTTTCTATTGCTTTGATCTGAGCAAGCAGAGAAATTTGCTTGATAGCCTCTGCCCTCTGATTTTGTGGTAGGTTTGGCATGCCTTGTTTTCTTGGCAAGGTATGAAAGTGGAACCTGTAACCTTGGTCTATAATGTCCAAAATCCATTTGTCCTTTGTCAATCTGTGCCAATTGTCTGAAAACAGAGATAATTTTCCGCCCAAAGGAGCTTCTGTTTGCTCCTTGGTCAGCGGAAGTAGAGGAAAGTCATTGAGATTGTCCCTGTGGGGCAGGAGAAACCCCTGTGTCACTTCTTTGGTTTGCTGGTTGCCATTGTCGCCCCTGTAGGAACCTCTGTATTGTCCTCTTCCTCGCGCCTGTTTTTGCCCCTTTGAAATCTTTCAGGGTTAGGAAAGGACCAGTTTTTAGAAGGCCAATTCCTGCTGAATCTGGGTGGCTGAACCTGGAGGAAATCTTTGACTGTCTGAACTGACTTGGCTTTTTCCTCAATGGACTTTAACACATCTTTAGCATTAGCACCAAAAAGCTTGTTCTTTTCCAAGGGTGCATCAAGAAGTTTTGCCTTAACATGATCTGGTAGAGGTTGTTCTTTTAACCATGCATGTCTACAAATGACCACCCCTGTCATAGCTGCCCTACATGAAGCTTCCAATGCATCATATCCACACTGAAGAAAGTGATTGCTAACTTGCTGAGAATTATGTACAGCCTCCTGCAAAGACTTCCTATCTAAAGGTTCAGGAGAGGCCAATGTTTTCTGTAAATCATCTAACAGGTAATCCTGATATTGAAATATATGAAAGAGACAATTGAGAGCTCTCATAGATAAAGTAGTGGAGGTGTAAACCTTCTTCCCCCATCTCTCTAATGACCTAGCTTCCCTGTTGGAAGGCAAAGGATTTTTGGAGGTGGTAGCTGAAACCCCTTTCGGTCCCTGTGAAATTGTTTCTAAATCAACAGCATGGGCCCTAAAGAAATGAGAATGTGTTTCTGGGACCCTATAATATCTGTCTGGCTTGGCAGGAGCAGGAGGAAGAGTATCAGGGGTAACACTGGAGTCAGAGTATAGATCATCCAAAACATCAAGCACAGGAGGTATAGCTAAGGGCCTGTGTTGGGGCTTTTTAAGGAAGGTTCGAAGGCGCTTTCTGGAATCAGAATATTCCTGGCTTTGCCACTTAAAACGTTCCCTCATGGAATGCAAAACTTCCCCAAAAGAAATATCCTCAGGAGGGGAGGCCGAGGGGATGGAGTCCTCTGCATCTGAGTCCTCATAGGTCTGGAAGGGCTCTTCCTGGCTATCGGAGTGGACAGAGTCCTCAGATTCTTCATCTGAAGGGAGAAGGTCAGAGGGTTCAACCCTGGGCCTCTTATCAGGAGGAGGCTGGGATCCTCTGTCAGGATGGGCCTGGGAACCTCTGATCATGGAAATTAAGTCTGCGGCCATAGTCATGATTTGTGTTTCCGGAGTAGGCTGAGGTAAGGCTTTAGCAGTAAGGTGTTTGGTCTTGCTGGCTGCCTTAGCACGTGTGTAGGCCTTGATAGACATGGACATGGGAGGCCTAGCGGCTCCACGTGCAGGAGTGACCTTATCCACAGCAATGGTCTCGGGCATTTCCTCGGTTTCAGTATCCGGAGGAAAATCAATAACTGGCGTCGGTGTGGTCTCCGGTATCGGAGGTATCGGTAACGCGGTGTCTTCGGTTCGGAGCGGTGAAATAACCGCCTCAGAGGGAACCGGGGCACTCGCGGTTGGTTTTGGCGTGGTGTCGGAGGAAGACGCGGGCCGAGGATGTCGGTCCCGGTCTTTTCGTTTCTTAGGAGTCTGCGATGTCGGTAGTTCCGACGGCATTGTATAATCGTATTTTTTGCCGAAAAAGTCTTCAGCGAACTCCGCCCGGCGCCTGAGTGCGCACTTATTGAAGCGAGCACAGGCGGCACAGGCCGAGACGTCGTGGTCTGGGCCAAGGCAAGGAAGGCAGTAAGAGTGGAAATCCTTATGAGGTATTTGTTTACCACAAGACAAACAATTATTTACTTTTTCAGTAATTTCTGACATCGGCTGAAGCAAGAAAAGGTCCCCAACGGGGTACTTAGCTTTTTTGATGACTTCGGATTCGAAGAATACAGGAGCTGACCGACCGGCACTTGCAAACTGCTTCTGCTTCGGGCACCGCGTGGCAAGAAAGACTGGAGAAGATGGCGTCGGCTGATGCTTATATACTCCAGCCGCTCTGACGTCGGACAGAAATGCGACATCAGCCGACGTCGGACCCAGACTTTGGAATCCGGCCGACCGAGGGCTGCCTGTGGCAGGACAACCCATATGTTATGACTGCAGTTGCATTCTTGAAGGACATCCATGTCTTACCACTGGAAGCGGCAAACGAGATCTGAGGTAATGAGGAGTGGTGCATTCTGGGTAAGGGTGAAGCTCAAGAGTTCCAAGATTGCCGTGAGGTTGCATAGCGTCCAAGTTGGATCTGAACCCATCAGTGAGACCGAAATGAAAACTGACAATATCAAATAAAGTAATATATTCACCATAATATGTTCCATGTAAGTTATTCATCTCACCTTCATTCTCACTGATGGGTTCAGAGCCCAACCTCGGCTCCAACTCGGCCAAATGCAAAAGCTCGAGGTCTTCAACCAGCTCGTGGCCTACTCCATATCCCATGATGCACTGGTGCTTCCCTCAGATCTTGTTTGCAGCCAACTATACTGATAAATAAATACCCCGGTAGGAAGACAGAAGAATACAGCAGATAAGGACTAAATATCACCAAGATTTTTCCTCAACTTCCCGGCCCTCAAGAATTCTTGGTAGAGGGATTGGTGGGTGGCACGTAAGAATGAAGGTGAGATGAACAACTCACATGGAACGTTATGGTTAGTACATAACTTCTTTATGTGAAGTTGTTCTATCTTGCCTTCATTCTCACTGATGGGTTAGCGTCCCAAGCGTCATCTTTCTTGGATGGCTCACAGAAGTATATTCCTCAGAACCGTGGAACCAAAGGAAGCCCTGTCCCTGGACACCCTATCCAATTTGTAATGAGTGATAATCCTTTATAAACGCATTCTATGAACACCTTCAGGAAAGCATGGATCATGCGATCCCAAATAAAACCAAGACCCAATCCTCCAAAGGCAGACGTCCTGTCTGGTGGACCCCAGCCATAAACAAACTATACAATAGAAGGAGGAAGCTACTAAATGATAGAGCAAAATCCCAAAAAGGGAAGGCATCACTGATCAGTATTAGCAAAAAACTACGGGCACTCATAAAATTGTCTAAGGCCAGCTTCGAGAGAAAATTGCACAGGACACTAAGGATAATCACAAGGCTTTCTTTAGTTATGTTAGGAACCTGGGTGGTAGTTCCCAGATATGCTCAGAATTAGTCCAAAATGACAAAAAATACACTGAACCCACGGACATTGCCAACATCCTAGCTGACAGGTTCAGCGCAAACCCCCCCTCCCCCACCAAAAGGGCAAATATCTATCCCAGCAGAGTGCTGCCCCCCTGACATCTCAGATGCTCAGGTAAGAGCCGCCCTCTCCAAAGCAAAAAACACAGCATCAATGGGACCAGACGGTGTCCCGGGCTGCGTCCTACATGAACTCCAAGAAGATCTAAACCCAAACATAAAACTACTGTTCAATCTCAGCCTTACTACAGGATATGTACCCAAAGAGTGGCATACAGCAACAGTGGTCCCTCTCCAACGGATCCTGGAAACTATCGCCCCATAAGCCTGACTAGCTTGGTCTGCAAAGCTATGGAAAGGATCATCATGGACCTCATAAATAAAGATATTGGGGACCTACAGACACTGGATCCTACCCAGTTCGGCTTTAAGGGCAGATCCTGCCTCTTAAACCTGGTTGATTTCTTTGAAACAGTCACCAAGGCCATTGACGAGGGGAAGGTGGTCCACACAGCCTACCCCCACCTCGCAAAAGCCTTCGATACAGTACCCCACTCGGGCATTATAGATATGCTTACCAGCTTAAATATAAACCCCTATGTCACTAGATAGATTGCAAGCTGGCTCAAGGACAGAACCCACATAGTTAGAATTGCTGGAGCCATGTCCGACTCCAAACCAGTTACAAGTGGTGTCCCACAAGGCTCAGTCCTGGGACCTCTCTTGTCCGGTATATATTTCTTGGAGGTACAGGCCAAAAGGACTGTGGCCGACCAAGTTCGCAGATGACTACAAACTGGGGGCCATAATCAACTCTCCAGCAGACACAAGCATCCTCCAAAAGGGCATCATAGAAACAAGACAACTGGTGCCAGAGCCATGGCCTCAAGCAAAATGCCAAAAAGTGTATGGTCATCCCCTTTGGCAAAAACAAAGTGCCCACAAATTACCACATAGGTGGTAATCCATTAAGTACAGAAGAAGTAATTAGGGACCTGGGGACCCAAGTTGATAGTAATCTCTTATTTGACAACCATGTGGCCAAAGTGGTTAGAAAAACATTTTATAGAGCCCACCTAATCATGAAGGGATTCACATCTAGATCAGGGAAGGTCATCGTGCCTCTTTACTCATCCCTCATCAGGCCCATAATTGAGTACAATGCCCCTTTTGGGATGTACCTTACCAGACACCTGCAGCAACTGGAAAGACCCCAAAAGTACCTCACCAAGAGGATCAAAGGGCTCAAACAGATGCCATATGCTGCCCGATTAAAGAAACTCCAGCTCTACTCAGTGGCATACCGCCTGTTCAGAGGCGATCTGTGCCTGACGTATAAAGCCATGTCCAACCCGGAATTAATGGACATGCTGCACCTCAGAAAATCCAAATCCCATCGAGCTACGCGTTCGAGAGACTTGAACCTCAGCACTGAAATAAATAGGACATGCTGGAGGGACAGATTCATAATCCAGAGGCTCCCTTCACTCTGGAATAAAATCCCAGTCCAGGTTAGGCAGAGTCCCTCATTGACTCTCTTCAACAGGAATCTTGATGAGTGGATGGGAGATCGTAGGTTTACCCCGGGTATCACTTCTGTGTCACTGTTAGAGGCATAGTATACTAACCTCGAAAAAGGGCATAGCAAAATAAATTTAAAATGGGTGGCGAAAGCCAAACACATCCTGGCTAGGCTTATAAATGCCCTAGGGCAGATAGCCTAGTATGAACCTATGAACCTATAATAAAGGTATTAAGTGTAGACCATGTGGCTGCTGCACAAATGGAATCTATGTGTAGCTTGGCCAGAAAGGCTGAAGATGTGGAAACAGCCCTACTTGAGTGGGCCTTTACTTTATGAATTAGTGGCATGTGCACAGAGCTATATGTAAAGGAAATGCAATCTGATAACCATTTTGACAACGTGGTTTTTACCACAGCAGTACCCTTCTTTGAATCTGAAAATGAAATCAAGAGCTGTTCTGATTTTCTAATGTCCTTAGTCCTGTCTAAATAGAATCAAAGTTGCCTATAGATGTCAAGTTTGTGGAGCATATGTTCCATCTTATTGGTACATTTTGGGAAAAAAACAGGTAATTCTATACCCTGGTTGAGGTTTGTCTTTGAACAAACCTTAGGTAAAAATGACGGATTTGTCCTCAGCGATACTCTGTCATTGTGAAAAATCAAGTATGGGGGTTTAATGGACAATGCATGTAATTCTGAAACCCTTTGAGCAGAAGTAATAGGTACCAGAAAAATGGTCTTCCATGATAAGTATTTCAGGTCACAAGATGAGGCTGGCTCAAAGGGGGTAAGATGATTCGAGAAAGAACAAAATTTAGGTTCCATGGTGTAGCTAGGGGATCTAATAGGTGGTCTCAAATGGACAGTACCTTTAAGTCTTTAGACAGTTTATGGGACAGGATAGAAGCATCTCGATTGCCAATATGAAAATTAGAAATTGCTGCCAATTGAACTCTAATGGCTGTTGCAGCTTCATTAAAAAGCTTGGTCAAAAACTCTAGAATGGAAGCAGTTGAAACCAAATATGGGTCAACATAGTTTTGGGATGCCCATATGGAAAATCTTCTCCATTTGCTAATTTATAACTTCCTGGTAGATGATTTATGAGAAGATATTAGGATGTTCAGAGCTGCAGGTGAAAGATTCTATTACCTGGCTATTCTTGGAATTGGAGCAGCCAAGCTGTCATTCTGAGGGTATGAATAGCAGGATGAAGAGCCCGTGATGAATGAATCCTATCTAGAACTGGGTCCGGGATCCAAGGTTCTTTCAGTAGATGAGGCTGCAGAAATGGGAACCAAATCTGACGAGGCCAATAAGAGGCTATTAGAATAATGGTCCTTCCCAGAGTCTTAGCTTTCTGTAAAAATTTGGGTTTCAGGGGAATGGGCGGAAAGCATAAAGGAGACCCGGGGTCCAATTGTGTACGAGCGCTTCCCTTGGGGTATCCCCCGGAGTGGGGATTAAGGCAAAGTAGTTACTGCATTTGGTGTTGGTGAGAGATGCAGAGAGGTCGCAGCAAGGCTGGCTCCATCTGCGGAATATCCTTTCCGCTACTACTTCTTTCAGGGACCACACATGAGGCAATAAAATTGCTCTGCTCAATTTGTATGCTATCACATTGGATCTCCCCAGGATATGCGTTGCTATCAGAAAGTGCTGAGTGGATGTTGCCCACTGCCATACTCTCAGGGCCTCTCAACATAGGGGGAATTGCAATAGTCCCCTAGAGGAAGAAAGTGTTAAAAGGAATGCAACACTAGGACACTGATATGCAGATGAGCCTTGTGTTTCTCCCATGTGCCTTGGGCAGTCCTTCCCTGAAAATGCCCCCCCCCCACCAATCAGGGAGGCATCCGTGGTCACAGTAGCAATAGGACTGGGTAGAACAAAGGGGTGTCGTACTGTTACTTGAGAAGTCAGCCACCAGTGAAGATCCTTCTTGCATGCATTTGTTATTATAATCGGGTGTGACATCAGACGTTCTTGAAAGGACCACTGTATGAACAGGAGCCATTGCAGTATACGCATATTTTATTTTTATTTATTTTACATTTGTTGACCGGGATAGTTCGACTGGATCAAAGTCCATTTACAGCGGAGGCCCGGGGAGATAAGCTCCAAACATATACAAGTACCAAAACAAAAATGTAGAAAATAAAAATAAAAAAATAATATGAAATAAAAATGCAGATAAAAAATGCATTCAGACTAAATAGTACAAATTTACATGTAGGTTATTTCCAAAAGTACATAGTTAAGCATTGACTAGACAAGTTTACAGGATAGAAATTACCCTGGTTATAGTCAGGAGAAATTAACAATAGCTATTAGATAAGTAAATTATATTCATGTTGGTGGCTTAGCCTGGCTTGTCACAGTGGCATAGACAGTTTAATGCCAGATGTTTAATTGTGGCTTTAAATTGGCATAGGGAGGAAAGCATGGTCATGCCAGCTGGAAGTATGTTCCAGATTCTACCTACAGAGTTTGCAAATAGGGCCATGCCAGCTGCATTGTTAATTTTAATTGTCTGAATTTGTAGCTTATTAGATGAGCTGTGTGTGTTGTTATGGGGGAGGACAGAATTTCTAAGGGCTGGAGTATTATCTGGGTTGTAGAGGATTTTGTTAGCCATTATCAGCAGATTGTACTTGATTAGATTAGGAAATTCCAGCCAGCCAAGCTGTTTGAGGTTAATGCTGTGGTGGGTTCTGAATGGCAGGCCTGTAGCAAACCTGGCAATGTGATTATAACAGGTAGTTAGTCTATTAAGTTCAGATTTATTTATATTGGCTAGAAGGGGGGCAGGCATATAGGAGTGCTGAAAGTACGTGGGAGTGAGCAATGGCTATTTTAGCTGGGGGGGTGAGGAAGGCTTTGATTCTATACAGTGACCCAAGTTTTTTATTGATGCTCTTGATTGTCTGATTTACATGGTGGTCAAATTTTAAGTTACTGTCTTATAATGACACCCAGTAATTTTGTATTGGGGTCAGGGGAGATGACTATCCCGTCTTTAGCATTTATGGTGAAGGAGAAGGGTACAGACCTTTTGGTTGGTGGGAATACGAGCATTTTAGTTTTTTTGGGATTAAGTAGTAGACAGCGCTTGGAGAGCCAGTTTTCTATGGTAGTGAATGTAGACTGGGTATCAGTCTTTAAATCAGTGGGAGATAGAACTGAGCAGATCAGAGTGGAGTCGTCAGTGTACTGGATACAGCTGATGTTTGGTATAATAGTAGGCAGGTCATTAATAAAGATGCATTTGACTTTAAGGATTGGCAATGATTGCTGCCGCCATTGTCCCTAATATTTTGAGCATTGTTGAAGCTAGGGCTTTTTGTTTTGAGATGAGGTTCAGGACTTGTTGTCGAAGGGCCCAAACTCTTTCTGTTGGAAGCTTTATGGTCATAGAGTTGTCGAGATCTGCTCCTATAAAAACGGTACGTCTAGATGGCGATAAGGCAGATTTTTCTGAGTTTATGGTAATGCCCAATTGACTCTAAAGATTTAAGGTCGTATCCCTTTGGTTGTACGAGTCAATGCTCGGTGGTGGCGGTGAGGAGCCAGTTGTCTAGATATGGAAACACCTGGAATTCTAAGCGTCGCAGGTGAGCCATGACTACTGCCATGCAATTAGTGAACACTCTGGGGGCTGTAGTGAGACCAAAGGGCAGAGCTCAAAACTGATAATGACTGGCTCCCAGCCAAAAGCGCAGATGATCCCTGGATGGTCTGGCCATTTTTATGTGGTAATACGCATCCTGGAGATCTACTGAGCACATCCAATCGTCTTTCCCTAGAAAGGGAAGTATAGACAGTAGCGTGACCATCCGGAACTTTGTTTTTTTGACAGATTTGTTCAATCTGCTGAGATCCAAAATGGGTCTCCAGTCCCCTGTTTTCTTTGGAACTAAAAAGAACCTTGAGTAAGTTCTGGATCCTCTCTGGTCTGCTGGGACTGGTTGAATGACTTTTTTTCTAGCAACCTTGCAATTTCATGTGACAGGGTGGAGTGTCTGGGATTTTTCTCACAAGGGGTGGAGGGGTGGCAAAGGGAATTTAATATCCTCTGGAAATGATGCTTTGTACCAAACGGTCTTTTGTTATTTTTAGCCAGGTGTCTGGGTATAAAGAGAAGCATCCCCCAACTGCCTCCAGAGGTGGACAGATGTGTCTCCTTTCAATAGTGCCAATAGGGCTTTCCAAAGAACATCTGTCATCCTGATTCTGCTGGCTCCCTCTGCCGCATGGACTTCGTCTTCCATTATTACCCCCTCCTCTGCCTCTAAGAGGGGGTTTCACCACATATCAAAGAAAGCTCCTTGGGATTTATGGAACCACATCTTCATACTTTTTCGACCTTTAGGATAAGGTCTGGTAGGGGGTGGAAAAACGGACTCCTACAGCAGACAGTGTCTTTCCAACTTGCTCACACCTGGTAAGCGTTTCCTTCACTTTTGGTCCAAAGAGGCATGAACCATCAAAGGGGGTGTTAACAAAAGAATGACTTAGAGGGCTCTACAAAGGAACATAAATGCATCCAGGAGTGTCTCCTAAGAGCAATTCCTGAACCCGCTGCTCTGCTCATTCCATCAGCTGCGTACTAAATCAGATGCATGGAAGAGTTTATAAGGGAATTTAGGGTAGCAAGCTGGGAGGTTACCTTATCTGAGACCCCCTTAGCTACTGCATCCTGAAGAGCATCTCTCCCAACTCCATAAGAAGATCTCTGTGTAGTCTAAACATAGTTCAGGGATCGAAGAGCAAGGGCCACTGAACTAAACATGCGCTTTCCGTATCTGTCCATGATCCTAGAATCCCTATTAGGAGGATGAAAAGATGTAGAGGTCTCTGACAACTCCTTTTTGGTGGCTGCCGCCACCATCATAACATCAATGGGTACTCCTTTGGTAAGGAAGGTCTTGTTATGGGGTGACGTTATGAATTTGCTAGGTCTCCGAGGGACTGGTTCCATGGTATCCGGGGATTTCCACGCCTTTCAAGAAACAAGATCTATCAGTTCATCAAAAGGTGGAGTCACTCAAGAGGTGGAGGGCTGAGACTCGAAAGTTAATGGCTTCCAGCCACCCCTCTGTTTCAGTATTTCCAAGATATCACCGGAAGAGTTATCTTCAGAAGGGGACCATGGGGATCTTCAGAAGGGGACTGTGGGGACGCTTTTGACTCATCTAAGTCAACATCCAATGTGATGGATTCCTGTGGGGAGTCCACATGCTTCCTCTTGCAAAGCTTCTTCCTGGGAACCTCCTCAGTAGGAGCTTCTGGGGAGGTACCAAAATAGCAGGGCTCACCCAATGGGGTGACTTGAAGCTCTGGGTCTCTATGCTTTTGAGGGATCAGTGAAGCAGAGGCACACAGGCACTTTTGGGGAGGAAGTTGCTGGTACCGATGATGTGGATGCCCAAGGGGACAATGCTCTCCTCATGGCATCGAAGGCCCCAGCTCCAATGCGAAGAGACTTCTGGATCTGTAGAAACAGACAGTCTCTGTGGCACTGAAGCGGTGGGCTCCAAGCCCGAGGTAGGTGCCGAACTCACCCGAGCTGAGGCCCCAAAAGGCAAAGTCGGAACCGAAAGATCAGTACGACTATCCTCTCCAGACTCGAATGGCGAGTGTCAGCTCTTAGACTCTAAGGTCAGTTCCAAAGAAGTCAGAGTAGTCAGAAAAGACATGCCCGGGACGGGCGTCGGCTCCAATGGTTCCACAATCAACAGCTCCAAACACTCCAGCTCCGAAACTTCGGGTCGAATCGGAGGAGGAACAGTAGTCATGGGCTGGATCCTAATCAGTTCCAAAGCCTCAGGGGTTGGCCCTGATGAAATTTTTTCTAGTTCCGATGTCTGCAGAAGCCACTGCACCACTCGATCCACATCCTTATCAGATAGTCTTGAGGACCGGAAAGAAGCCTTATCTTAAAGATTCCTGGAAAGAGGACTTCAATAATCCCCCTAGCTATTAGTTTGCTCCTACGTTCGTGAAGAACACGAGAACTAAATGAGTGACAGATTGCACAGTTCTCCTGTAGGTGGACCTCACCAAAACAATAAACACATTCTATGTGACCATCTGTTATCTACATTTTTTGTCCACATTTAGGACACTTTTTAAATCCAAATTTAACTTTCTCTTGCTGAGACATGGCAGAAACAATCAATTACTAACTGTAACTGGACAACAATGCAACTGTTAAAGGCAAAAACACACTATATGCCCAACTATAAAGGAAACACAGTTTTATATATATATATATATATATATATATATAAGATAGCTCTAATAAAAAACACAGGGCTCTAACTACTACAATATTATAACACATAGTATAAAAAATGAACTACTGCCCTAAAAACCTGGGCTTTAGCTACACACATTCTAGGGTATGGAGAATTCACTATTTAAACAACCTTCTACCAAACGAGTTGTAGAAATAAATGGCCTTGGGGAAAAAAAAAAAAAACAGCCACTAACTAGCAAAAAACACACACACTAAGTTTTAAGGCTAAGTAAGTTATTAATGTGAAGAAGAAATACTAACTACTAAGCTAAACTATTTTTTTTATCAAATATCAAACATACTGGCCAGAGCTGTTGAAGAACTCCTGATCTGTTGCAGTGGCAAACGAGATCTGAGGGAAGCGCCAGTGTATCATGGGACAGGGAGTAGGCCACAAGCTGGTTGAAGACTTCGAGCTCTTGCATTCGGCCAAGTTGGAGCTGAGGATCGGCTCGGAACCCATCAGTGAGAATGAAGGCAAGACAGAACAACTTCACATTGATTGTTTTACTTTCCTCTGCCTAACTGTTCCCAATATCTTGGCTCTTTCAATAACTCTCTTTAGTTAATCCAACCATCATGCATCCCCCAGATATTTTATTCTCTTAGCATCCCTATTGACAATACCGCTATTCACCATTTCTATATTTAATATTCACTGCATTACTTTTCCTTCCTCCCAAAGCCTGCATCCAAAAGGTTAGTTTCTCTGTCTTTAGTATGCCTCACCTTTCTCAATATCATTTCCTTCCATGTACCTGTAAATAAAACTCAACTGTGTGCCACTAAAGTACCCTTTTAAATTTGGGAAACCTAAACAATCTTGTTCCACTGGTAAAATTAACTTACCCCATCTAACCATTGTTCAATTACCTTCCAATATGAAGCCATTAAGTTCTTTATGAACTATTCCTAACATTTCTCATCAGGCTGATAAATGCTTTCATGCTCAACATATTGTACCAATGAGCCAATAAAAGCTTCCGCTCACTCTTTTACTAGCCAAGACCATGAAGGAAACCTTATAGCCTTTTAATGTTTTAATCACCTTCTTTTTTAATTCAGCCTACATCTTTTGCTGTTTGTTCAGATTCCTTTTAATCCACACAAATTTCATTCGATCATGTCCTCACAAAAATACAGATAGCTCTGCACTAAGTCATAAATTGGTTTATAATTTATCATTATGACGTTCAAAGAAGAGAGAGAGCTGCAGCTAGCAGCTGAACAGGGTTGGGCTAACTGCAATGTGGTGGGTCAATATTACAGCAGCGGCAACACTGACCATTCTTACCATTTTACATAAACAACTGGTCATACACTATTGTACATGCTAAATAGTCATGTCACGCTAGATTTTGTTTTGGGAAAAAAAAAAGCTCATTTCAGAGCTAATGAGGTGATTGTATAGGTTCTAATACCACAAAAGCTAAATTCCACCATAAAAAAAAAGACTGCATTAATTTAATTGCACAGAAATAGTAGTCACAGCTTCTATTGTTTCACCAAAATGAACAATAATCTTGCAAAGCCAGAATTAACAGCAAACAGCAGGGCCAGTCATTTCATTCACACACAGTCCCCATCCCCATTGCCCACTAACAGAACCTGGTTTGACCCTGCCAAATTAAAAAAAAGAAGACTACAATAAAAATAAAGTAATGGCTGCTTTAATGCATTTTTTCCACATAAACAGTAGTCAGAGCACAGAGTTTGCAGTTGACACTGCAAGGATATGTATATTATGTAATAGTAGACAAAGCTTACAGACACAGAAATAAAAATGTCATCCACAAGCAGCCCTCACACCCATTGCAAACCTACCTAAAATATCTGGTTTGACCCAGACAAGAACTACTAAATAAAAAATACTACTAATTTCATTCACAAACAACCCCTTAACACACTGCCTACCTACAATATCTGGTTTGACCTTACGAGGACATCAGATTAAGAAAAAAAAATTATCCACGAAAAGCCCCCAAATAGACTGCCTACGTTCTTAACCTATAGGGTTTGGCCCTGCCAGTATACTTTAGAGTCAACACAATCCTATGTGGTTTGACCCTGGTGGTAACTGAACAGACCAATGAAATACGATAAAATAAATAAAATCACAATCCACAAACAACCCCCAAACATGATGCCTACCTCAGCTAAAGTACTTGACAGACCCTGCCTGGACTAAAAAAAAGTGTAAGATTTAGTAGTTAAAAGGGGAAAAAAAGCTAGCTTTAAAATGGTAGTCATTTTCAGCTGGTCTTTCAAATATTTATTTACTTACTGCTGTGATCATGTGACAGGCCTCTGACCCTATCCAGTTCTCCTAGTAAATCACATGGTTAAAACTACAATGAACTCTGGGCAACTTTTTGATGTATGCCCAGATTCTGGGCTGATTTTAAAACAGCCTTGAAGGTTTTTTTTTTTTTTTTTTTTTTTTTTTAAATGAACTATGGTAATACCACGGAATTCAAGCTGTGCACATGCGTTCAAGTTCCGTTCATAGGTTAATACTAGGCTAGCTGTCTTTGCAGACTATTTTAAGCCTAGGCAATTATCCCATCTGAGAATCCTACCTGTATCTTGTGCCTGCAAGGTAAATACCTTAACCATTATACCAACCCCCATCCCAAAATACCAAAAGAATTTCTAAGCTAACAATCCCAGGGGCCTTATTAAGTTCAGCCATTTTTCCCAAAAGTGAGGATTACACACTGTACACTGTGTGTGTAAGGTAAGTACCTCAATCATTATGCCAAAAACAAATACCAGACAAATCAGTCTGCAGACTATTACAAGCTTAGCTAATAACCATACATTCAATAAACATAAGAATCAAACCCTGTACATTCTATCTGTAAAGTAAACACCCTAACCATTATGGCAACCCCCACCTCTCTGGACAGCAGAATGCAGCTGTTGTGAGTTGCTTATTCTAAATATTGTAAATATTATTTTACTTAATTAAAACAACGAACACTCAAATTAAACTGTGTGTGTGTGTGGGGGGGGGGGGGTTGCAGCCCAGTACATGAGCCGTCCCTGGGCTTTCATACTTTATCAGGTTTCAATATATAAGCCATTACAATATCCTCAAAAAATAGTGCAAAGGGGCTGAAACCCAGAAACAAGGACTTAAAATCGTAAAACAAAAAGCATTTATTGATGCAAGCGTTTAGTGCTTTTATCTCAAACCATTATACAAGACTTGATCAGAACATTTCCTGAATGACATCTATTTCCTTTTATAAATTAAATGATGCAACTATATCAGCACCTACAGTTCTTAAAAAAAGAATACATCAATTAAAATAAATCAGTTAAGAACTGTCAACACAGTAGCACACTTATCGTCTTCAAACTAATATCTGAATAAGATACACTGAACTAAGTAAACTCATTAACCTATTTAGTGAACCGAGATTGCAATTGTCCACAAATACAGCCAATTTTACTTGCCTTCCACTTCAAGAATATTCTTATCAGATTCCTTAACTTACTAAGTCAGGCATTCTACATGTGTAGCAGGGAGTAAAGGGGAGAGAGGGCACACGTGCAGTGCTTCTCTACTCCATCTCAGTATAGTACAGTTGTGTACACTTACCATAAATGTAGATGTTCGAGTGTCTTCACTGTAGGGTTCTCCCCTGCCGGCAGGCAGTCCCCGGCCGGCCAGAATCCCAAAGTATGGGTCCGGCGTCAGCTGTTCCGCCATGCTCCCTGACGTCAGAGCGCCAGGAGTACAAAGCTGACAGCAGACGCCATGTTCTCCAGTTTTTCTTGCCCCAGATGTCAGGAGTTCCAAAATGAGTAAGGTCCCATACCCTTTGCAAATACACCTCAGAAGAAGGGTGAAAAAAAAAAAAGGAACCACACAAAAGAAAAAATAAGAGGGGACAGGAGGGAGGGAAACCCAGACTGCAACAGTGAAGACACTCGAACATCTACATTTATGGTAAGTGTACACAACTGTACTATGTTCATCGTGTTTCACTGTTGCAGTCATGACTGTAGGGTTGACTCCCAAAGCAGAATAAAAGGGAGGTGGTCATAAAGTAGAGGGGGTGGCTAAAAGGCCCTGCAAGACTGCAGAAGCAAAGCCTGCCCTAGACTTAGAGTAAAGAGGTAGATTGTAGTGCTTAGAAAAAGTATGCACTGAACTCCAAGTTGCAGCTTCCAAAATGTCCTTGGTAGGAACTCCTCTGAGGAAGGCAGCTGAAGTGGCAGCAGCTCTGGTAGAGTGAGTCCTTACAGTCCCTGGGACTTGCTTTCCATGGTGTGAATAGCAAAATCTGATTCCATGAGCAATCCATTTGGAAATTGTCTGTTTTGAAATAGCTTTACCTTGGGAACTTGAAGCATAAGAAACAAACAATTGCTCTGATTTCCTGATGTCCTTGGTTCTGTCCAGGTAAAAACATAGTTGTCTGTGTACATCCAAGGAATGCAAGATCCTTTCCCCCTTATTTTGAGGAGTGGGGAAAAAAGTTGGCAAGTGAATAGTTTGATTTAAAGCCACTTTGGAAATCACCTTAGGCATGAAAGTATTGGTCCTTAAAGACACCCTGTCTTGATGAAAAATAATATAAGGTTCCACAGCCATGAGGGCTTGCAACTCCGAAACTCTCCTGGCAGAGGTCAGAGCTAACAGGATAGCTGTCTTCCAAGATAAAAACTTGATGTCAGATGTGGCAGCAGGCTCAAAAGGAGGTAAGGTGAGTTTTTCCAAAACATAGTTGAGATCCCATGCAGGAATGGGAGGAGATCTAGGGGGCCTTAAGTTCTTAGCTCCTCTGAGAAACTGTCTCATGAGCTGGTGGGAAAAGATTGGAGGGTCTGTATTATAATGAGCAGAAATAGCAGAGGCATGTATCTTTATGGAAGAGAAAGAGAGACCCTTATGTAAGAGGTCTGTCAGGTAAAGTAAAATCAGAGGAATGTTAGGAATAAGAGGATCAGAATCCTGAGCCTGCATCCAGGAACAAAATCTTTTCCATTTTCCTGCATAAGATTTTCTAGTGCTAGGACGTCTGGCTTCTAAAATGACATCCATAACCTGCTTGGGTAGGAGAGAATGAATCAAAGACCCTGGATTAACCAGGCCGCCAGGCTGAGAGTTTTGACATGGGAGTGCAGAACCAGACCCTGGTGCTGGGACAGAAAGTTCGGAGTCTGTGGTAAAACCCAAGGGGGCTCCAGACAAAGGTTTTTCAGTGTTGGGTACCAAAACTGTCGAGGCCAATTTGGGGCCAGCAAGATTATCATTTTGGGCTTGTCCTGTTTGATCTTTAATAATACCCATGGAAGAAGAGCAAGAGGCGGAAAGGCATACCCAGAGAGGTTTCTCCAACTGAATGATAGTGCATCCACTTTCCAAGCTAGTTCGTGGAATGTCCTGGTGCAAAAAATCTGTAGTTGATGATTGAGGTGGGATGCAAAGAGGTCTATGTGAGGACATCCCCAGACTGCTGTAATCATCTTGAATATTTCGGTGTCCAGCATCCATTCGTGTGGGTCCGATAGGTTTCTGCTCAGACTGTCTGCCATGAAGTTTTGCTTCCCTGGTAGAAACTGAGCTTGAAGGTCCAGTTTGCAAGCTAGAGCTGTGTTCCAAAGATTCATGGCTAGTCTGCAAAGGGGATAGGAATGAGATCCCCCTTGCTTATGTATGTACCACATAACTATGGTGTTGTCTGTCCGTATCAGTAGTTGTCCTGGTTGTAGAAGATTCCTGAAGGCCAATAGAGCTTTCTGAATGGCTAACATTTCCTTTAAATTGATATGCAGGTGCTTCTGATCCTTTGTCCAAAGGCCCTGCAGACAGTTACCCTGAAAATGGGCTCCCCATGCATAATCTGAGGCGTCCGTGGTTAGTATCTGAGTGGCAGGAGGCAGACAGAAGGGTTTTCCTTTGTTTAGAGGACATGCCTTGGACCACCAAAGGAATTCCTTTTGAAGACAAGGCAGGACGGAGATCTGTATGTCTAAACTGTGGCAATGCTGAGACCATACACTTTTTAGGTACCACTGTATTTTCCTCATATGTAGTACTGCATACGGTACGAGGAGGATGCAGGAGGCCATGTAACCCAAAGCCTGCAGGAATCTCCTTGCAGATAGCTGAGTTAATGTTGCCAAGGTTTTGAAAGTTTTTTTTTTCTCAAAAAATTTTTTATTAATTATATGAATAGCAAGACAATTAAAAGATTATACATAACAAGAAGGCATAAATGAACATATAACAATTCATCTACTGATAACAACCTTCATGAGATTTTGATAAGTTATTTAGAAATAAAACATACACCATATGTACACTATATACAAGTTAGGCAACCTGAGAGAAAAAAAATATATATTTAACATTAACTATTTAATATGTTTAGAACCTTTTCTAACACAACCTTTCTAATAGCTTTTTTTTTTGGACTTCCACCCAAGTATCTTTGAGCATCAATAAATTTAAAAGCCATTTTCTGGAAAGTAACCCATTTTAATTTAGAACGATCAATCCAATTTTGTATTATATAAAGTTTTAGTAATGAGCAAATAAAAATGATAACATGAATATCAACTTTTGAAAGATGAATCAATGGAATATGTAGAATAGCAAATTCCCGTCAACGTGGATTTTGATATCCCATTTTCTGCAGTCTGACTTTCAAAGATGTCCACAATCTGTGAGAAAAATGACAATACCATAGAATATGAAGGAGGTCTGCTTGGGGATGAGAACAGCATGAACACGAAGGGGACTTATTTGGGTTAAATTTGTTTAATTTGATTGGGGTAAAGTAGGCATCATTATTAATCATTAATTGTGTGTATGCTAATTTTTAAAAGGGATAAATTCCTTAGTGTGTCTAATAGCCAGGACTTTCTGAGATTCTGACAATTGGGAATTATAATTCAACCAAACATTAGATAAAAGACAGTTGTGGTCCATCATTAAAGAATTAATTAATTTATATGAGTTTGAGAGCATTTTATCAGATGATGAAAGTATTTTGATAATCGTGTTAAGGTTTTTCAATTGTGAGTCTATGGGGACCAGAGATACAAATTTGTTTTAATTATTGCTCTTAGTTGTGTAAGAATTGGTGAGTAATTCCAGTTTACTTTCAATAACTTACGCCAGTCAGATAAAGGCAAGTCAAGATATTTCAAAACATCTCCTACTTTTAGATTTTTAATTAAAGGATAGTTTGTTAAGTTCAAAAGTTTATTGTCCAATAATATATTTGGGTTTAGATGAATTGGCTGAACATGGTGCGAGATCTTTTCTAGTTTACACATTTTGAGTAAGGTTTGGAAATCTCTAATCTTTTGTTTAAATACTGTAGATATATTTTTAATAAATAAACTATCCAGAGAGATAAAGGGAATAGCTTCAGGATTTAAATTATTAGAAATGACATAATTATACCATAATTTTATCCATAAAGAGTGATTTGGATAAGAAGTGTTATTGAATTTAGAGATAGTAAGAAGTTTATTGGATGAGACAATCAAATAATAGAGATAAAGATTAGGTAAACCCAAACCTCCCTTGTCCTTGAAAATGCCAATCTAGAATAGGAAATTCTAACAGATTTAGGGAACCATATGAATTTTGCCAAAGCTTTATTTACAGACTCAAAAAATTTTTTTGAAATTATCTGATCAGATGATGAGAATTGGTAAAGAAATTTAGGCAGAATATTCATTTTAATAATGGCCACCCTTGAAAGAAATGAAAGGTTTAGATGCTTCCATCTGTCCATATCAGACAATATAGAGTTCCATAATTTATTAATATTATTTTGAAAGGAAGATTTATTATTGTGTTCTAAATTGATTCCTAAATATTTTATATTATAAGTAAACTGAAAATGCTCGTCTGGAAACAAAAAGATTTGTGTGCTAAATGATTTAAGGGAAAAATATGAGTTTTGTAGAATTTAAAAGATAGTTGGAAACCAAAGAAAAATAATCAATAGAATTCATTATTTTTCTGTAATCAGATAATGGAGTTTGAAAGTAGATTACTAAATCATCCATAAAAGAAGAGAAATGAATATTAGTATTAAGAATTCTAGGGATGTTATGAAAAGTATTTTGAGTAATAAACAATAGCAAAGGTTCTAAGCAAATGTTGAAAAGAAAAGGGGACAATGGACAACCCTGTCTTGTTCCTTTAGTGATCTTTATCAGAGGCGAAAATTGGCCATTAATGTATAGTCTAGTAAACATATTCTTGTATAAAACTTTTAAAAATTTATAAAGAATAAGGGAATATTAAAACATAACATAGTTTGAAATAGAAAGTTCCAACATACTCTGTCAAAGGCATTTGATGCATCTATAATCAAAGCATATATAGGGTTTGGATTTTTCTTAATGAGATGAAGTATAGTCTCTAAAGATAGAGTATTATCCCAAGCATGTCTCTGAGACATAAAACCTGATTGATCTGACGAGATAATTGAGGGTAAAATCCGTTTCAATCTGTTAGCCAGAATAGATGACAGAATCTTAATATCCACGTTAATTAAAGAAATGGGTCTATAATTTACTGGGTCAGATTTATCTTTATTATTTTTTAGAATTAGAATGGTTTTGGATGTGTTCCAATGAATATCAGAGATATCATTAACTCTTATATGATTGTAAACTTTAAATAGAAAGGGAAGAACTACCAATTTGAAAGTTTTGAAAAATTCTGGAGTAAAACCATCAGGTCCCGGAGATTTACCCAATTTAAGATTATCTATTGAATCCGAGATTTCTTGTAACGATATAGGGGTAGAAAGTAGATTTTGCTGATTATCATTAAGTTTAGGGAACTGCAAAGAGTCTAAAAAGAGTTTTGAGTGATTATCTTTAACAGAATTAGAAGAACCTGAATATAACTCAGTGTAACGAGAGGTGAAAAGTTGAATAATCTCTTCATCAGTATTATATAATCTATTATAAGATAAAGATGTAATATTTGGATTTCTGAAGTTAACTTTAATAATTCTCGCTAACAATTTAGATGGAACCTGGGCCCATTCTGAATATGAAGCAATTAGCTTTTGTTCAGCTAAGGAGAGGTTATTTTGGTGAAGCAGAATTAAATCTTTCTGACAATCAAAAATTTGTTTTTCTAAAGTAGCATCATAGTTCAGACTAAGATGATTTTCCAACAAAGAAATTCTTGATTTTAAGAATTCCTCTTTCTTAAAGTATTGTTTTGAAAAAGCAGCTTTACTAATAAATAAACCTCTTAATCTTGCTTTACATGCAGCCCATTGTATGTCATAAGGAATGTCTGATGATTCAAGACTATTCACCATTTCATTTAGGATTTCTGAAGCTTGTTTGCAAATATCTTCATTTGACAATAAGTTATTATTTAAGGTCCACTTATTAAACATAGTTTTATTTTTGATATTGGGTTTTATGTTCAATTTTAGTGAAATTCTTGAGTGATCCGAAAATAATCTGGGTTCTGTTGTAAAGTCCACAATATATTTTGAAATATAATCTGAAATTAGAAAGAAGTCTAATCTGGACCACGAATGATAGCACTTAGAATAATAAGTATATATATCATTCTTGTTTATATTTTTAACAGTGCAGAGGGGATCTATTAAATTATATTCTGTCATCAAATCATTTACAGCCAGAGTAGATTGAAGATTATAGGTGACAGTGGAGCAGGAACGATCAATTACAGGGTTTATAACTGCATTCCAGTCACCACCCACTATAATATGATGATCCTTATAGGATGCAAGAATATTGTAAATTTTTAAAATGAACAAATGTTGTGAATTACATGGGCCATATAGATTTAAAATTAATAAGGGTTTGTCCAAACCAGCAATAGAAGCGGTAAATAAGCACCACCTCCCCTCATCATCAAATTTCTCATCAATAATATTCCCAATGAATTTTTGTTTAATGATTATAGCTACACCTCTGGAGTCAGATGAGTCACCTGAAGCTATAATCTTTTTGATCCATTTTTTTTAACTCTTTATTCCAATCAATACGTGAAATATGGGTCTCTTGAATAAAACAAATGTTAGCCTGTGATTTAAAGATCATATGAAATAATAGTGACTTTTTCGCTTTATCTTGAATGCCTCTAACATTCCAAGAATCTAAAATTATGTCAACAGGCATATTCTACAAGTATAATCATTATTGATGCTATAAAAGTGAACTCAAGGTGCAAATCCAACACAACATTAAAAAGAAGAAGAAAAAAAATAAAAGAAAAAACAGTCTTTAAGTATTCAAGCAAGTCATCAAATAATATTTGTTGAAAGAAAAAGAAAAAAGTTTTTTTAAGAACCATGAAATGTATAATAATAACCTTTATCCTAACCCTAGTGCCTACCCACCAATCCCCCTGTGATAAAGGAAGAGCAGAAGAACATGAAAAAAACATTGTAATTATAGATAATAATAACCTCAAGTTAGAATACAAATTACTCAAAGGAAGCCTAACATAACAAAATCCGAGTAATACTACTAAAAATATATACAAAATTAACTAATTTCAAGACGTCCAACATGCTTAATCCCTACTTCTAATACTAATCTAAAGCTCCTATCCTTAAATTGAAATTTATAGTGCTTAAATGTATTTCCTCAAGTATTTCAAGAGAAAGAGAAACAAGTAAATAATAAATAAATCACACTCTGCTTAACTAGAACACTCTATCATAAGAAGTAATACAATTAAAACTGAAAGATATGTAAGATAACATATATAAGTATAACAAAACCAACTGGTAACATTATAATATAAGTAAATAAGCATAGCATTACTGAACTAAAGATAATAGTCATGCACTATCTACTGAACCTTCTTTAGTACTTTAGTGATAATTTCATTAATCAACATGACCATTAGTATGATAAAAGCACTAATACCTGTAGAATGAGTATTTAGTTATAGTTCAAATAAAGCAAAAACAACTACCAAGCAACCATATCTCAAAATGAAAAACAATTCAGTCTGGAGATGCATCTATTAACTAGATAATAATAGTACAGGAACTATTCAAAATGAAATATTATAAGCTGTAAGGTTTTAACACTAGTTAATATACATGAATAAAGTATAATTATATTATTAAATAGTAACTTAAACAGCATCATATATATTGGACTGATTGTACAACAATGTGCATACATATAATTTTAAATCTACTTTTGAATATTTTACTAATGACTCTGTTAGGTTATATAGCCATACTATTCTTCTAAGCTATAGATGTAACATAGCAAAACAGCATGAAAAGACAAGGCTTTTAAAGTAAACATTTTGAAAATCTAATTAAAACAGAAACAAGCAAGCTAAATGCAGTAAATCTAAGGGCTTAAATATATACATGTAGATTCAGCTAATTATATTAAAGATAGTTATTTCAAACCTTTCAAATAAGTAAAGGCTTTCTTAAACATAAACTACTAATCATAAATATCACATCCAGCCTCTGAGAAGACAGAGAGCAGAGAATAGAAAGAACATGAAACTTTCATATGAACAGGTATACTTTGTAACATTTGTCAAATTAAACACTTCAGTATAATATAAAATATTGTATGAAAAAATATTCTGAATAGGAAAATATGTTCATTTCTTTACACATCCTTTAGAATTTTAATATATAAAACTAACCTGTTCATTTGTTTCCAGAAACATTTTCACTCTGCTTTATGAAAGTAGCAGCTTGCTTTGAAGTCATGCAGACACACTAAAAGTCACTGAATATATTATGTGACATGAATCTGTTTAAATTTAAAAGCAACCTTCATTTATGAAGAGAAAACACTTTAAATAATAGCCAGATCTATAAAAAGTTAGTGCTATTGAATACTTGTTGAAAACAAGCAGACTTGTGTATTTGAAACTGTCCTTCTTTCCTCACAAATGATGACATCACCATCCATCTCAGAGAGACTGTAGTGCGCATGTTCATGCAGAGCATCAGCTGGAACTCTGAGGGGAAGATTTTCTTGCTAGAATGTTGAGATGGAATGTTTTTCCCTCCAAAAATCATTTAGCTTACACAGAAGGCTGTAACTCCAAAGCTTGTAGTAAAATTAACATATTATCTATTTACACAGCAAGCATATGTGAGAGAAAGAGAAAAAGTAAATACAGGAATTTAAATGCTTCTATTAATCCACACAAATCTAACAAGCATATATCCTGTCACTGCACACTGTCACACCAAATCCATCATGTGTAAATTACATGACAAGTTCTTAAGGTAATATAATTATGTCACACCAGAATTACAAATCATGTAACACAAATACTGTCATATTAAAGAAAAGAAAAGATCAAACCTTATTGTAGTTCTTTAACAGTAGAATATTAAGATACAGTGTCAGGAAGCTTTTTAAATGTTTTAAGAAAAATGTCTTTTGCATCTTTAGGATCTGAACATACAAATCTTTTGTCATTAGCTGTGAAAGACAAGGTATTAGGATATGCCATTCGAAATCTAATCCCTCTTTTATCAAGTCAGCACAATAGGGGCTAGTTTTGTCTATTTAATTTGATCTCTGCAGGAAGATCTTGGGAAAATGATAGTTTGTGAGACTTCCATATGAATTGTTTCTTTGTTTTAGCAGTTTCTAGGATCTGGAAAGTGTCTTGAAAGTTTAGTAACTTAGTATAAATTAACCTTGGTGTGGAAGAATCTTGCTTTGTACGCAGTGCTCTGTGTGCTCTCTCTACAATTATAGATTTTGAAGAAGCTTCACAATTTAACAGTGTTTCAAAGATATTTTTAGTCACAGATAACAAGTTTTTATTGTCATAAGATTCAGGTAAACCACGAATAATGATGTTATTTCTTCGACTCCTGGCTTCCAGATCCAATATTTTAGCTTGTAAATCTGAAACAGTTTTATCTCTAGATTTAAAGTCACTTTCCAATAAGTCTGTTTTAACCTCCAAAGCTAAGATTTTATTTTCAATAGTAACAATATTTGCTTTAAAGATTTACTAAAGTCTGTAAACTGTTCTGAAAAGTTTTGTATAGCACTTTGGATTGGTTTTAATGCTATTTTTAGTTCTTCTAAAAGGAAATTTGAGCCATTTAAATCTTTATTACTTACATTAATAGTTTCTGTAGGTTGTCTAGATGATTTCAGTCTTTTTGAACCTGAATCTTTTTCAGGAGAGAGCATTGAAGTATATTTGGCCTTTATAGGCTGAGTCTCCATGGAGTCAGATTTTGTAGCCATGCCCAGAAATGGAATGCAGTTAACAGGATACCAGGAACCAGGAACAGACTGGAGCAGTAGGAGTCCCAGCAGCAGAGAGACCAAGAATGTTCTGAGGTAAAATAAATCCCAGGATAATAATTCCAGAAGAAAAAATAATCCAAATGCGTAGAAAAAGATTTATAAAATCTTTTAGTATAAAAATTTGAGGAAAAAGGTTGATGTATAGTTGTAAAAAAAACCCAAAAGTTAAATAGCTGTGAGGAGCTCAGAGAGTAAGGACTAGACTAGTCGGCAGCCATCTTGGAATCAAGGTTTTGAAAGTTGAAGCCAGCTGTAATTGTTTTTCGTATGTCAGAAATGCCATCTGGGTTGTTGTGTTTAGAGAAGCACCCAGAAAAATTATCTGTTGTGAGGGTGTCAAATTTGACTTTTTTATGTTTACAGTGAATCCCAGGAACTTGAGAAGATTCTGAACAAACTCTAGATGCTGGAGTAAGACATCCTTGCTGTCTGCCTGAATAAGACAGTCGTCCAGATAAGGGTAAATTTGAATTCCCTTGAGTCTGCAATAAGCTACTACTGGAGCCAGGCATTTGGTGAAGACCCTGGGCAGTAGACAATCCAAAGGGCAGCAGAGAATTGATAGTGCCTCGATCCGCCTTGAACCTGAGGTATTTTCTGCATTCCTGCCTGATGGGAATGTGTAAATATGCCTCCTTTAAATCCAAAGTTACCATCCATGCATTTTTGGTCAGCATTGGAAGTAGCTGCTGTAGAGTAAGCATCTTGAAGTTTGGTATCTCGAGAAAAGTGTTCAAGACTGACAGATCCAGAATGGGTCTCCATGAATTTTGCTTCCTGGGGACTACAAAGAGCCTTGAGTAAAAACCTTGTCCCATCTCTGAAAGTGGAACTAGTTCTATGGCTTTCATAGCCAAGAGAGCTTCCACCTGGTTTAAGGCCTCTAACCATTGATGTTTTGGAAGATCTGGCCATCCACTTGGTCTTGGTAGGGTATGAAAATGGAATTTGTAACCTCTTGAAACCACATCCAGAACCCACTTGTCTTGGGTTATACGAGTCCAATTTAGGTGAAAAAGAGAAAGTTTTCCGCTGAGAGGGGCTTCCAGGCAAGAAGTTCCTGCAGCCCAACAGAGGGAGTCATTGAGTCTGTTTTCTATGAGCTTGCGACCTGTCCTCTCCTCCCCTAGGGGTGGAAGCAGTCCACTGTCTATAAGAGGCTTGCGTTTGAGGCCTTCCTCGGGAGCGTCTGTATCTACCCCTCTGAGGCCTGTCTAAATTGGGAAAGGACCAATTTTTTGTAGGCCAATTCCTACTAAACCTGGGTGGCTGTACTTGTAAGAAATCCTTAACTGTTTGTATGGATTTTGCCTTGTCCTCCATCTTCTTTATCACCTCTTCAGCTTTAGATCCAAACAAAATATTATGCTGAACAGGAGCATCCAATAATTTAGCTTTTACTTGATCTGGCAAATTTTGTTCCTTTAACCATGCATGCCTTCTAATGACTGTACCAGAGGCAGCAGCCCTACAAGAAGCCTCCAAGGCATCAAATCCACAGTGTAAACCATGCTTCCCAACTTGTTCAGTGGCATGCATTAAGTCATGTAATTCCTTATCTGCACAGGCGGAAATGGAAGTTAGCTTTTGTTTTAAAACAGACAGGAAAAATTGCTGGTATTTCAGCATATGAAACTGACAGTTTAAAGCCCTAATGGATAAAGTAGCAGAAGTGTACACTTTTTTGCCCCATCTTTCTAAAGATCTGGAATCCCTCTCAGTGGGAATGTGTTTTATAGCAGAAGCAGCCTTAACCCCCTTAAGACCCTGAGAAATGGTTTCAGGGTCAGCAGTAGGATTCTTGTATAAAAACTGGTGGGAATCAGAAACCCTATAATATCTGTCTGGCTTAACAGGAGCTGGAGGAAAAGAGTCAGGAGTCAAGTTAGCCTCCGAAAAAGCATCATCCACAATATCCAAAATAGGAGGAATAGCCAGGGGCCTATGTTGGGGAAGAAGAAGAAAATCCCTTAGTCTTTTCTTAGATTCCGAGTACTCCTGTCCTTCCCAGTGAAAATGTTCCCTCATTTCATGCAAAGTCTCCCCAAAAGAGAAATCCTCAGGGGGAGAAGCTGAAGGAATGGATTCCTCAGAATCAGAATCCTCATAAGGAGGGAAAGAATATTCCTGGTCAGAAGAAGAAACTGAAGAAACAGAAGCCTGATCAGAGGAGTCATAATAAACTTCCTGCCTTGGCCTTTTATCTGGAGGGGGATGTGAACCCCTAATCATAGTAAGTAAGTCCTCCGCCATCTTAAGTAACTGTTTCTGAGACTTGGGTGCTGGATCAGAAGAGGCCTGGGCTGCAGTCTTTGATTTGGAAGGAGTCTTTGCCTTTGTCTTTGGCTTTGCCTTTATTAGAAGCTGAGTAGGCCTGAAAACCCCTTTGGAAGCCGGTACCTGCACAGTGGCTCCGGACCCATCCGAAGGAGCATTGTCCGAAGGTCCTGCAACAGAAATATTCAAAGGCCTAGTTGGCTCCTCGTGGGAGTCCGTTTCGGCCATCGGCTCCGAAATGGCCGATGACAGGGGCTGCAAAAGCGCCTCACTGACGACGGCCAAACCTGAAGCTGGCTCTGCTTGTACAACATCGTCTGATTTGGACCTCGGAGGCCTGTCTTTATCCTTGCGTCGTTTGTGAACTCTGGTAGCCGGAACCGTATCAGATGACATTTTATAATTAAAACGCCTACCGAAGTAATGAAATGCAAAATCGTACCTTCGTTTAATCGTACGTTGATTGAATCTAGCACAAAACCGACAAATAGCTAGGTCGTGGTCAGGGCCTAAGCAAGGAATACAGTAAGAATGAAAATCCTTATGAGGTATTTGCTTCCCACATGAAATACAATTATTAACTTTTTCTGACATCGGACTGGAGCAAGAAAAAAAGTTTCCCCAATGGGGTACTTAGCTTTGAATAGGAGAAGAAAGTCTTCGGACTGAAGTACGTTTATAAAAAAATGTCAGGAGTCAGCCGACCGGCACTTGTGAACTGCTATCACCGCACGGCAAGAAAGACTGGAGAACATGGCGTCAGCTGTCAGCTGTGTACTCCTGGCGCTCTGATGTCAGGGAGCATGGCAGAACAGCAGACGCCGGACCCAGACTTTGGGATTCTGGCCAACCGGGTTTCTGACTGCCTGCCAGCAGGGGAGAACCCTACAGTCATGACTGCAACAGTGAAACACGATGAACATCTCCGACAGTCCTCCTCTTCCTTTTTATCACTGCTTCCAATCCATCATACATTCTGTCAATGAACTCCACAAACTCATTAGGAAATAGACTCTTCCACGCACTCTCCTCCTGAAAACGCAGCTGACCCTGTCGAAGATGCCTTCTGTATCCAGGCTTACCAAGAATAATAATGTCATGTTGTCGAATTGCTACCTTTTTGTATCATGGTTTTATTTATATTGTCAAATGTCTTGGTTAAATTTGCTACCTTCTTTGCTAATACTGACAAATACCATGTAATTGTGGTTTAATATGACCTATGCAACTCAGGTTTTGCTGGATCTCTCCCCTCACTTGCCAATACTACCACCACACACCTTCCTTACAAGATGCTCCTGGTGATTTACTGGCTACATGATTCCTCTTTAATCTTGTTTCTTACTTCCTACAGAGGTTACTTGGCCTTCAATTCCCCCACCTTTAAAGAAATTAACCCTTCCATGACTTCCTCCACTTGGTCTCTGCCCCAACCTTTCCTCACTTCACCTTATACAGTGTCTCATAAGAAAGTACAGTTTTGTACCTACCATAAATGTAGATGTTCGAGTGTTCACCCTGCTGCAGTCATCACACTTGGGTTATCCTGCCATCAGGTGGTCCCGCAGTCGGCCTGAGTTCCAAAGTCTTGGTCCGGCGTCGGTTGCTGTCGCTTCTTCCCTGACGTCAGTGCGCCAGGGGTATATAAGAGGCATCCAATGCTATTTTCTTCAGTGTTTCTTGCCCCAGATGTCAGGTGCCCCCAATAGGTAGGCTATATATATATATATATATATATATATATATATATATATATATATATATATATATATATATATATATATATATATATATATATATAGCTATATAAAAATAAAAATACCTTCAGGTACAAGCAAATACACCACAGAGGTTGTATAGAGTGGCATAGATAAGTTCAGCTAGCTCAGAGGGAATGGAGGGAGGGTAAACTGGACTGCAGCAGGGTGAACACTCGAACTGGAGGGAGGGTAAACTGGACTGCAGCAGGGTGAACACTCGAACATCTACATTTATGGTAGGTACAAAACTGTACTATGTTCATCGTGTTACCCTGCTGCAGTCATCACACTTGGGTTGAATCCTAAAGCTAAGGATGGGTGGTGGAGTTAAACAGGGTTAGAAGAAGCTAGTAGGCCCTGCAAAACTGCAGTGGCAAAACCAGCTCCAGTCTTAGAATATAGGGGTAAGTGATAGTGTTTGGTGAAGGTGTGCACTGAACTCCAAGTTGCAGCTTCCAGAATATCCTTGGTTGGCACTCCCCTGAGAAAGGCTGCTGATGTAGCTGTAGCCCTGGTGGAATGGGACCTAATGTTAGCAGGTACCGGTTTCCCATGATGCGTGTAGCAGAAACGTATGCAGTGCCCTATCCATTTAGAAATGGTCTGTTTTGAGATGCCTTTTCCTTGTGATCCTGCAGCATAGGCTACAAAGAGCTGTTCAGATTTTCTGAATGCCTTAGTTTTATCCAAGTAGTAACGTAATTGCCTTTGAATGTCCAAAGAGTGCAGGAGTCTTTCTCCTTTGTTCTGGGGATTTGGGAAAAAGGTGTGCAAATGAATGGTTTGGTTTAGGGCCACACTGGATACCACCTTTGGCATAAAGGTAGGGTTAGTTCACAGAGAGACTCCGTCTTGATGAAAAATGAAGAAAGGCTCCACTGCCATTAGTGCCTGTAGCTCTGAGACTCTTCTAGCTGAGGTTATTGCTAGTAGCAGGGCAGTTTTCCATGAAAGAAACTTTAAATCAGCTGAGAAAGCTGGTTCAAAGGGTGGCAGTGTAAGCTTTTCCAGAACAAAGTTGAGATCCCAAGTAGGTGTTGGCGCTCTCCTGGGCGGTCTTATGTTCTTAGCCCCTCTGAGGTACTGCCTTAGGAGTGGATGTAAGAATAAAGGAGGATCCGTATTGTAATGAGCTGAAATTGCTGAGGCGTGGATCTTAATAGATGAAAAGGAAAGTCCTTTGTGCAACATCTCGGTTAAATATTGTAGAATCAGAGGAATGTTTGGATCAAGGGGATTTTGGCCTTTAGCCTGGTTCCAGGCGCAAAATCTTTTCCATTTGTCTGAATAGGTTTTTCTGGTGCTGGGCCTCCTGGCCTCCAGAATGACATCCATAACAGGTTTGGATAGAGGAGTTGGCTGGTTGTTTAGGTAATTTGCCATGCAGCCAGGTTTAAAGTCTTGAGTTGGCTGTGTAGAATCTGATTGTCTCGCTGGGTAAGCAGGTGAGGAATTTGTGGTAAAATCCATGGTGGGTCGTGGGCCGTGTTCTTTAGAATTGGATATCAATGCTGGCATGGCCAGTCTGGTGCAATGAGCATCATTTGTGGCCTCTCTAATCTGACTTTCAGCAGTACCTTTGCTAGAAGAGGCAGTGGAGGAAAGGCATACACTGTTAATGTTTTCCAACTGAATGAGAGGGCGTCCACTTTCCACGTTTGTGGATGGAATGTCCTTATGCAAAATTTTTGAAGCTGGTAGTTTTGGGGGCTGGCAAACAGATCTGTGTGTGGGCATCCCCATTTTTGAGCTATCATTGCAAATACTTGTGGATCTAGTTTCCACTCATGTAGATCCATGATGTTTCTGCTTAGGTCGTCTGCCAAAGTGTTTTTCTTTCCTGGCAGGAATTGTGCTTGTAATTGAACCTGGTAAGACAGTGCTGTGTTCCACAAGGTCATTGCTTGCCTGCATAGAAGGTAGGAATGTGTGCCCCCTTGCTTGTTTATGTACCACATTACTGTGGTGTTGTCCGCCTTTATTATTAGTTGTCCTGGGTGTAAGAGGTACTGCTAGCATTTCTTTTTGATTGATATGCAGATGCCTTTGATTTGTAGTCCATTTGCCCTGAATGCACTGTCCTGCCATGTGTGCTCCCCAGGCATAGTCCGATGCATCTGTTGTTATAGTTTGCCTGGCTGTGGGTAGAGTGAAAGGCTGACTCTTGTTGAGGTGACATGCCTGTGCCCACCATAGAAACTCCTGTTGAAGGCAGGGAATGAGTGGTATGTTTCCAAGCTGTGGCTGTGCTGAGTCCATACGCTTTTCAGGTACCATTGTAATTTCCTCATATGGAGTTTTGCAAATGGTAGTAGTAGTAGTATGCTAAATGCCATGAATCCCAAGGCCTGCAGAATTTTTCTTGCAGGGAGTTGGATCTTTGTTGCCATTATTTTGAAATATTGAGTAAGCTGTTGTTGCTTGTCTGGCGTGAGATAAGCCATATGGGCCATTGTATTCAAGCTGGCACCCAGGAATATTATGTTTTGTGAGGGCACTAGTTTTGATTTCTTTTCGTTTACTGTGTACCCTAGGCAACTTAGACGGTTTGACAAATGCCAGATGCTTTAAAAGAATGTCCTTGCTTTCTGCTTGAATAAGGCAGTCGTCCAGGTATGGGTATATTTGAATTGCTCTGTCTGCAGTATGCAATTACTGGTGCCAGGCATTTTGTGAAGACCCTGGGTGCAGTAGATAAGCCAAAGGGCAGTGCAGAGAATTGATAATGTGTTGAACCTGCAATGAAGCGAAGGTATCTTCTGCAATTCTGTCTGATAGGGACATGCAGGTATGCCTCCTTGAGGTACAACGTTACTAGCCAAGCATTCTCGCCCAGCATGGGAAGAAGCTGCTGTAGTGTTAGCATCTTGAATTTTGGTACTTGCAGATAGGTGTTCAGAATGGAAAGATCCAGAATGGGTCTCCATGCTTCGTCTTTTCTTGGAACTAGAAAGAGTCTTGAGTAAAATCCTTGTCCTTGCTCCTGTGTAGGTACCTGTTGAATGGCTCTCATATCCATGAGAGCTGTAATTTGTTTTTGTGCCTCTGCCCATTGATTTGGTGGCAAGTTTGGCATTCCTTTTTTCCTTGGCAAGGTATGAAAGTGGAATCTGTATCCTTGCGAGACAATGTTTAGGACCCATTTGTCTTTTGTGATTATGTGCCAGTTGTCTGCAAAAAAATGCTAATTTTCCTCCCAAGGGAGCTGCCAGGAGAGATTTGCTTGGTAGTTTGAGGGCTGAGTCATTGTGTTTGTCTTCTGCTAGCTTGGGGCCTGTCTTCTCCTCCTTTCTGGGTAGCAGTACCCCATTGGCGAGGTTTGTAAGGGCCTTGCGACTGACCTCTGCCCCTTGGACGTCTGTAATTGCCCCTCTGTGATCTGTCAGAAGCTGGAAAGGACCAGTTTTTTGTTGGCCAATTTCTGCTGAAACGAGGGGGTTGTACCTGTAAGAAATCATTGACCGTCTGCATAGACTTTGCCTTATCCTCCATTTTCTTTAAGACCTCTTCTGCTTTGACACCAAATAATACATCCTGCTGTAAAGGTGCATCCAATAATTTTGCTTTAACATGATCAGGCAGGGTTTGTTCTTTTAACCAAGCATGTTTACGTATGACAGACCCAGTAATAGCTGCTCTACAGGAAGCTTCCAATGAATCAAATCCACATTGTAAAGTATGTTTACCCACCTGCTCAGCTGCATGCAACAGATCCTGCATTTCCTTGAATTCAGACTGTTCTTTGTGTGTGCTCATTTTTTGCTTTAATTGAGACATTAGGAATTGCTGATATTTCAGCATGTGAAACTGACAATTTAATGCTCTCATAGCAGAGTTGCTGAGGTGTATATTTTCTTTCCCCATCTATCTAGGGCTCTGGAATCCCTTTCAGAAGGCACAGGATTTTTAGCCATAGAAGCTTTAGCCCCCTTGGGACCCTGGGAAATTGTTTCTGGGTCAGCCACAGGGCTTTTATAAAGGAATTTGTGCGAGTCAGGCACTCAGTAGTATCTGTCTGGTTTGGCTGGAGCAGGAGGTAGAGAGTCTGGATTTAGACTAGACTCCAAGTAAACATCATCCACAATATCTAAAACTGGAGGGATAGCAAGTGGTCTGTGCTGGGGTAGTAAAAGGAACTCTCGGAGCCTTTTCTTAGAATCAGAGTAGTCCTGGCCTTCCCAGTGGAAATGTTCCCTCATGGTATGTAAAGTTTCCCCAAAGGAGTAGTCTTCAGGGGGAGATGCTGAGGGGATAGAGTCTTCAGCATCAGTGTCTTCATAAGGGGGAAAAGTGTAACCCTGTTCCTCAGAAGAATCTGAGGAAATTGAAACCTGGTCAGAGGTAGCATAATCCTCCTCTTGTCTTGGTCTTTTATCTGGAGGGGGATGGGAACCCCTGATTAGGGTAATCAAATCTTCAGCCATCTTAAGCAACTGTTTCTTAAGCATGGGGCCTTGAACTGTAGACTGATGTAGTGTCTTTTTTGGTTTTAATGGAGTATTAAGCTTAGCAGAAGACTTAATGGTGAGTGTAGTCGGTCTGAATACACCTTCTGCAACCGAAGGTGTTTCCACTGCACCGGGGTCTCCTCCTGCTCCGGTGTCGGAAGGGCCTAATGAAGATGGCTGTGTTGGCCTAGTTCACTCCGCTTGAGAATCCGTAGCTGTCTGGGGCCAATTCTGCGGTCGTCAGGGGCTGCGTAGGCACCTCACTGAAAACAGGAGAACCGGCGACAGGCCCAGCAGAGTCCTCGGAGTCTGGCTTGTTCCTAGGCTGCCTGTCCTTATCCTTGCGTTTTTTATGCATGCCGGTCATCGGCTGCCCCGACGGCATGATATAATTAAATTTCCTACCAAAGTAATGTTGTGTGAAGTCAAAACGGCATTTGATAGTACGTTTATTAAACCTAGCACAAAACCGACAACCTGTGACGTCGTGGTCTGGGCCTAGGCAAGGAATACAATAAGAACAGAAGTCCTTATGAGGTATTTGCTTCCCACAAGAATGCAATTGTTAACTTTTTCTGACATCGGACTGAGGCAAGAAAAGGTTCGCCAACGGGGTATTTAGCTTTATTGAAGACTTCGGACTGAAATTCGATTTGAAAATCTCAGGTGTCGGCCGACCGGCACTTGCGAACTGCTTCTGCTTCGGGCACCGTGCGGCAAAAAAGACTGAAGAAAATGGCGTTGGATGCCTCTAACATACCCCTGGTGCACTGATGTCAGGGAAGAAGCAACAGCAACCGACGCCGGACCAAGACTTTGAAATTCAGGCTGACTGCGGGACCGCCTGACGGCAGGATAACCCAAGTGTGATGACTGCAGCAGGGTAACACGATGAACATCAGCACAATATCTCCTGCATCTCATAGTCATTTTTAATTTATCTGGGTCTCTGTTTTACCAGTGCCCTGTCAAGTTTGCACTGGGTACACATGCTCTTGTGAAATATAATTTCTATCCAATATGACACATCTGTGCCTAGGGAATAACAAAATCTTTTTGAAACTTGCTAGTAGGATATCCTCCTTACTAAATATTTTCATATATGTGTTTAATAATCTATCTTCTCTATTACTTTTTTCCTTGGAACCCCTGACATATTCTCATTACAACTAATCACATTCAAAACTCATAACCCTTGCTGAAAAGTAATTTTACTTAAAACCTTCTTCACTTCCTCTAGAAATGTCTTTGAAGGAATATAGAGACTGGCCAGTGCAATCCTATTACCAACCACTAGCCTCTCTTGCTAGATGGCAACCCGCACAGGTTTTTAAAAAACAAAAGAAAAAAAATAATTTTCATGTGCATGTTTACTGCCTGCACTCACTTCACTGCACACAAGAGTAAGGACTAAAGTCTATTGGGCCAGCCCTGCATAGGGATAATCCATTATAAGTATTTACAGAATGACTTGTTTCTCCAGTGGATCAGTTAACCATCCCTTCTATTTATAATTGTACATTTGTGTCAACTTAATTTACTCAATACTGGCAAGTTTTTCTAATGCACCACATAAGACTGGTCCAGGTTTGATGCACCATATCTAACAATGAAATACATTTTAATAAGCTAATGCAGCAACTCAACTTCATTCTAGCATTCTTGTTCACATTTTCTTCTTGTCCCATCTGTCCATTAATTCACACTGTAAGACCATATATTTCCAAACCTAACTGATGAAGAGACTGAATTCCAAGTTTTGGCAGGTAGCGTACAGGCTATGTCCAACAGTTTTTTATGGTTTGTAGACTGTGAGGATTTTTTTTTAATCACTAGATAGTCAGGGATGGTTAAGGAGGTAGCTATGGAGAATGGCAAATAGCTGGATAGGCAGAAGATTTGTGAACTAATTTTTTAGTTTCAACTAGCAAAGAGTATGTCAAATGGTGGGGTAATTCTAGCCAGGTAATTGTTTAAAAATAACTTTTTTTCTAAGCTTGTTTCCTGCCTTTCCTGTAAGTCTAGTCCAGATACAGATTTGCTGTATCCAGGACTGTTTGTAAGCTTCTGAGCCCCCAAGCCTTTCTGTGTTGGAGGGAAGCCTTCTAGCTTAATTTTGTTTCTTAGAACTAGCCAGTTTTCTAGTTTCAGCACTCAAATCTGTTTCATTGAGCTCAGCACTTGTTAAGAACTCATTGTAAGCACTACATAAGCTACAAATTACTACATCACTCAACTTTCCTCACTTTTCCAGAGGAAAACAGCTTTTAGTACTTAACAAAAGCACCTATCCAGGCATGGGTCTGCTCTCTGTGTTTTCTCCTGTCTACCTGATGAATCTGGGCATCTTGGGGCAATGCAGCAATTGCCTCATGTAGAAAGACAACCCTCTCCTCCTACCACCCAACACTACAACCTGTGAGAGATGCACTTATATAGCCAAACTGGAAGCAAAGCTCTCTTCACCCAGGTCACTCCACAACAAGTACAAATATGACTCTGTCATTGTCCATGTTGGTGTGAATGACCTGAGACATACATACCTGGACTACATGAAGAGACATGGACGAGCTGTCCGATCTTGTAACCCAGGTGGGTATGACCCTAGCCATGAGTAGCATCCTACCATCACCCAGAATGATACCACAGTACAAGGACAAAAACATCGACTTCAACAATTGGCTAAGCTTCTGGTGTCATTCTAAGGGGATCCAGTATTTGTCTGCCTGGGATGACATGATCGACAAACCACGATGCTTTGCCAGAGATGGCCTGCACTTGTCGCCCTTGGGATTCCAGATACTGGCTAAAGCTCTTGCCATCCCTATAGTGCCTTTTTTAGGCAAGGTTCAAATGAAAAATTCACCACCATAACAGGTACAAGCAAGCAAAATCTGAGGGTAATGCTACAAGTCTAAACCTCAAAATGCACTCACTTGAGGCACTCCTTAAAATGGAGAACATAGACATCTGTGCAGTGACAGAGACCTGGTTCAAGGCTCCAGAGAGCACCCCTGCATTACCAGGCTATAATTCATACTGCACCTTTTGGCCATCTAACCTGGACCGACACACTAAAGGCGAATGCGTATCCATATTCATTAAGGATATCCACACCTCCAGGCTAGTTGCTCAGCCTAATGCACCCGAGATTATCCAAGTGCAACTAACTCTGGGCAAGACCACAATCCAAATTGTAGCTTGCTACAGATCCCCCACCATGCCCCAGGATTCCTACTCCTCATTTCTTGATACACTGGAAAATATTAGGGTACAACCTAACACCCTAATAATGGGCGATTTCAACTACCCCACCATTAACTGGGAAAATCACTCATGTACCAACTCTTGTGCACAACGTTTTCTGGAATTCATAAATTCCAATGCCTTGGATCAACTTATCCACACCCCCACCAGGGGCAGCAATATCCTAGACCTGGTCATCACCAACATGGGCAACCGGTGTTCCACACCAGAGGTCAAATCCACGTTGGTCAGACTTGACCACAAGCTAATCACCCTAGACATCCACATCCCCCATTAGGGAAACCACCGTAAAAAATTTCTCCAAAGCCAACTTCACACTTCTTAAGACAGAAGTGGCAAACTTCATGACACCCATGCTGATGGACAATAGAGGTACGACTGCTGAATCCTATACAAATGCACTTTATAAGCACTTACACGAGTGCATGAATCGTGCAATCCCTAACAGAACCAAGATGCTATCCTCCAAAAAAAGGAAATCAATCTGGTGGCCCCCTACCATAAACAAACTCTACAACAGAATAAAGAAACTGTTGCAAAAAAGAGTAAAATCCCCTGATTGGAGGAACTCCCTGGTCAGCCTCACTAAATTTATGAGATCCCTCATAAAATCCTCCAAAGCTAGTTACGAAAACAAAATCGCTACTGATTCTAAAGACAACCACAAAGCATTCTATCGCTATGTTAAGAATCTCAATGGCAACATTCAGATCTGCTCTGAGTTACAGCACAATGGCACTAAATATACAGAACCAACTGATATTGCCAACATCCTGGCAGATAGGTTCAGTGCTAACTTTACCCCTTTCTCACCCCCTAAAGGGCCCATATCTCTATACCGGAAGAATGCAAAGTTCCTGTAATCACGGCTGCACAGGTAAAAAACACTCTCCAAAGCTAAGAACACAACATCCATGGGACCTGACAATATCCCAGGCTGCGTTCTACATGAACTACAGAATGAACTGGAACCCCACCTAAGTACCATGTTCAATCATAGCCTCACCTCACGCTTTGTGCCCACTGAATGGCGCACCACAACAGTTATCCCACTCCACAAAGGGGGAGCACCCACGGACCCCGGGAACTACCGCCCCATTAGCCTGATGAGCCTGGTCTGCAAGGATATGGAAGGTATCATCGTGGAACTTATAAACAATGACATTGGTAATCTCCAATCTCTGGACCCTATCCAGTTCAGGTTTGTAAAAGGCAGATCATGTCTCCTAAACCTGAGAGACTTCTTTGAAGCCGTCAACAAAGACGTAGATGAGGGTAACGTGGTTCACACAGCCTATCTAGATCTCGCCAAGGCTTTTGACACCATCCCCCAACTCGAATTACAGATAAACTCACTAACCTACGTTAAAAATCCCTATGCACAAGATGGGTTGCCAACTGGCTCACTGAGAGAACTCACACTGTGAAAGTAGCAGACTTTCAATCCAACTTCAGACCAGTGACAAGTGGAGTACCACAGGGTTCAGTCCTAGGTCCTCTCCTGTTTGGTACCTACTTCTCTAAAGTACAGGCTAACACAGGTCTTTGGATAACAAAGTTCGCAGATGACTGCAAACTAGGAGCTATAATCAAAACTCCTAACAATGTGGACATCCTACAAAAGGGCCTCACTGAAACAGATGCCTGGTGTCAAAGCCATGGCCTCAACCTCACTGCCAAAAAGTGCATTGTCATCCCTTTTGGTAAAAACTCTGTTCCCATGAACTATCACATAGGCGGTAGTCTACTTAACACCGAAAATGTGATGAGACCTTGGGACCCAGGTGGACTGTAGTCTCTCCTTTGATAATCACAATGCCACAGTAGTCAGGAAATCCTTCTACGTGGCACACCTCATCACAAAAGGTTTCTCATCCAGGAAAAAAGAGATCATTGTTCCCCTCTACTCATCACTCATTAGACCCATTATAGAGTACAACGCCCCTTTTGGTATGTACCTCACAAGACATCTACAACTGGAAAGGCCGCAGAAATACCTCACAAAGAGGATTACCGGCCACAAACAGATGCCCTACGCAGACAGTCTCAAAAAACTCCAGCTTTACTCTGTCGCATATCGCCTACTCAGAGGCGATCTCTGCCTAACATACAAAGCTATGTTAAACCCAGAGCTGTTGGACATGCTCCACTTAAAGAAATCCCAATCCCTCCAAGCTACACACTCTAGGGACCTAAACCTTATCACCACAATAAACAGAACATGTTGGAGGGATAGATTCCTGTCCCAGAGACTTCCCATACTCTGGAACAAACTACCTATCGATATCAAACAAAGCTCCTTATTAGCACTCCAAGAAAAATCTTGATGACTGTATGGGAGATAGGAAATTCACCCCGGGGATCACTTCTGTGGCTCTGCTTGACAGGGGTACAGGAAAATAATTTTCTTGAGTGGCAAAAGCCAGGGTACCGTTTGGCTAGGTTTATATAGGCCCAAGGGCCAAAAGCCTAGTACCTAGCTATGAACCTATTAAAGTACAGCAGCAGTTGGTTTAGTGAGGTTTATCAGCTGGGAATCTGGTAACTTTGCTGTGACACTGTTCTAGCTTGGCTTTTAGACAGGCCTAAGGATTTGCAAGGATTGGGAGCACCATAAAGAGGAGAGGGCAGAAGGCAGGTTCATAGCCAGATAAGAACCTTATGGAACATTAGTGTTGACAGGAAGGTAAGGAGAGAGGATAGAATGCCACTTAACTGGCTGTCTATCAGACAAATAATTATTAAACCACTTACGAGTAGACATTGAAGGGCCAAGAGAAGACAACTGTAGCAGGACTTTTGTAAGAGAATGTGTTTATGGCTTTAGGCAAGTATAAGAATAAGGAGGAAACACATTTTCCGTGTGTGCCACTGTTGATGGTATCCAAGAAGGTTAGTAGAGAAGTGATTGTGATATAAGCTGGTTGGAAGACATGCAGTGTAGAGGTTAAAAGTTGTTCCTGTAAGTGGTATTACAGTAGTTCTTTCTGAACATATCATTCCAATATTTTTGAAAGGGGAGGTAGAATTGCAATGGGACTAAAAAGGTGGATACTTCTGTTGAGTTGCCTCCTCTATATATATTGGAATAATATAGGACATTTTCCAAAAGGAAGGAAAGAACACAAGAGCTTTGGACAGATTTATTAAAATGGAAGCTGGGTAGGCTACAGAACTGGCAGCTATCTCAAGGTATTCTGCTAGGAGGTTATTGGCAGAGGATGAACACGGCTTGACTTTGTGTAGTAACTGTTTTATGTAGGAAGTACGTACAGGTTTTAACATAAAGATATAGGCATTGGTAGATAGGGAGTAAGACTTGGTCAGAGGAAGTTGGAGGGGAATCTTTAGTGAGTTGGCTACGCTTTCTACAAACAAGGGTTAAACTGGCTAGCAATCTTAGTGGAGAGATACTGAGGGAGGGGATTAGGAATGCTGTTTGTTCCTGGATGTAGTATTTCTTTGATGGAGGACCAGAATTTTTTAGTATTGTACCTATGATTGTTTTACAGGTCATGGTAGTACTGCTTTTGTTTAAAATGACAAGTGTTTTGGGAGGTTACAAGAGCTTTTGCAAACAGATGCAAGTTTTTGCCATTCCTTCCAGGCCTTAACCCTGTTATGCAGGACAATTCTAGTATTACTACAAAGACATGGAACATTAGTTGGACTTAACTTTCTTCCTGAGGGTGCAGAGCTATTCAGTGTCCTCAGGAATACTGTACTAAATATAGGGGTCACTTCTTCCAATGGAAGACTTCTTAGAATAGACCAGTCAATCACTTTAAAGTAATTGGAGGTCATTTTATACAACTGTTTACCCGGATGGGTGACAAATCTATTGGTATTCGCTGGAAGGTGATCACTAAGAAAATCTGAAAGGATTCCTGGGGAGAAAAATTTGTTTGGGTCAGAAACCATTACCCAGTTAATAACAGCGCCCCTGTCATTAGCTTTGCTATAACATATGGGGAAGAAAAAATTGTTTGGAGCCATGTAGATTAACACTAGAGAGAGGAAAGTTTGAGTTAAATGTTTTGCCAGTTAACAGTGACCTCTTCTAATATTTTTTTTTCACTAGACATAGTTACAGATATTGAGTGGAGGATATCTTCCACCTTGGATATATTACGTCCTGGGGAAGGGATGTACAGTGTTAATAAAAAGATGCTTCTGGTTACTCAACTTTAGATAAGAGCTGACCTGCTCTGTTTACTGGTCAATCTTTCCTTATGATACTCCAGCCTGCAGATAAAATTTCTGAGTCTTTTATGCAAGGTTTTAGCCAAGTATTGGTGAATGCAAGGAAGTACAGATGGGTAAGTAAATTTATAGCAGATGTTCACATGACTGATGCTGCTGCAGCCTTAGTTATACAGCTTGTATCGTGCCAAAAATATAACAGCTGGACAGCTTCTAAATCTTTGGGGAACCTTCCACACACACACTGGTATGCAACTTGAGCTGACCTGCCTTAAAACACATTTGAGTGCCAAGACCTTCAAAGTTTCATTACATCTGAGGAAGGGAGAATGATCCTTAGAAGACATAACTAGGAGCAAAAATATATGCATACAGACACACCTGGCATAATCGATACACAAAAATGGGGATAGAGAGTGCACCAGTGATCACTTGAACATCTACTCTTATAACTTTACTTACATGACTGTACTATCTTGATCATACTGATCACTGCTGCAGTAGCCTTAAATATATGGGTAGATAAAGTACAGTTTTGTACCTACCATAAATGTAGATGTTCGAGGATCCACATTGCTGCAGTCATAACCTGTGGGTAGTCCGCTGTCCTCGGTCGGCCTGAATACCAAAGAGTTAGGCTGGCGTCGGTCATGGGCGCCCGGAGCTGACGTCAGTACGTAGTAGTACTTAAGCGCATGACTGACGCCATATCCTCAGTCTTTCTTGCCCCAGATGTCAGAAGGCCTTAAAAGGAAAAGGCCAGAGCCACAAAGGGAGAAAATAATAATTAATAATTAGGAAAAGGGAGGCTGGTAAACTAAAAAGCATTAGGGGCTGCTAACATGCCCTGTAAGACTGCAGTGGCAAACCCAGCCCTGGACTTGGAGAAAAGAGGGAGATGGTAATGTTTAGTGAAAGTATGAACTGAACTCCAAGTAGCTGCTTCCAAAATATCCTTAGTAGCTACACCCCTCAAAAAAACAGTAGAAGTGGCAGTAGCCCTAGTGGAATGAGGTCTAATCCCAGCAGGAACATCCTTCCCATGATGAGAATAACAAAAAGCAATACAATTACCAATCCACTTTGAAATAGTCTGCTTAGAAACAGCTTTCCCTTGTGAACCCAAAGCAAAAGAATCAAATAACTGTTGAGTCTGTCTGAACTCCTTAGTTCTGCTCAAATAATAACGTAACTGCCTGTGTATATCCAAAGAATGCAAGATTTTTTCCCCTTTATTTTGGGGATCAGCATAAAAGGTAGGCAAATGGATAGACTGGTTCAAGGCCACATTAGAAATCACTTTTGGCATGAAAGTAGGGTTAGTACGCAAAGAAACTCTATCCTTATGGAATATTAGAAAGGGTTCAACTGCCATGAGAGCCTGCAATTCAGATACCCTTCTAGCAGAAGTAATGGCCAACAAAAAGGCAGTCTTCCAGGACAAAAACTTCAATTCAGACGTAGCTGCAGGTTCAAAAGGAGGCAAAGTAAGCTTCTCCAACACAAAATTGAGATCCCAGGAAGGAGTAGGAGCTCATTGGGGGTCTTATTTTTTGCCCCTCTAAGAAATTGCTTAAACAAAGGGTGAGAAAATAAAGGAGGGTCACAATCATAGTGAGCAGAAATGGCTGCAGCATGAACTTTCACAGAAGAAAATGACAAACCCTTGTCTAGTAACTCAGTAAGGTACTGTAGTGTAAAACTCAAATTAGGTACCAAGACATCCAAACCCTTTGTTGTGCTCCAAAGAAAAAATCTCTTCCATTTATCAGCATAAACTTTTCTGGTGCTGGGCCGCCTAGCTTCCAAAATGCCATCTAAAACCTGTTGAGGAAGCTGAGAACCCACAGGCTCTAAAACAGAATACGCCAGGCCGTTAGATGCAGGGACTGCACCCTGACATTGAGCAAATGACTGCTTGACTGGGACAACAAGTGAGGAAGCTGTGGCAAAGGCCAAGGGGGCTCCTGAATTAAACTCCTCAGCAGAGGGTACCACTGCTGTCGTGGCCAATCTGGTGCTATTAAAATCATGCAAGGCTTGTTCCGCCTGACCTTCAAGAGAACCTTGGTAAGGAGAGGCAGAGGAGGAAAAGCATAGACGTGAAGGTTGTTCCAACTGAAAGATAGAGCATCCACTTTCCAAGCTTTTGGGTGAAACATTTTTGTGCAAAATTTTGGTAGTTGGAAATTTAGAGGAGAAGAGAACAGATCTATGTCTGGAGTTCCCCAAGCCACTGTCAACTGATGAAATACCTGAGGATCCAATTTCCACTCGTGGGGATCCACAATTTGTCTGCTCAATGCATCTGCTAGGGAGTTCTGTGCTCCTGGCAGAAACCGTGCTTGAAGAGTGATGTGCAAACCCAGAGCAGTCTCCCACAATATCATTGCTTGTCTGCAAAGAGGATAAGAATGGGTCCCCCCCCCCGCTTGTTGATGTACCACATGACTGTAGTGTTGTCTGTTTGTATCAACACCTGTCCTGGTTGAAGTAGACCCTTGAAAGCCATCAGGGCAAACTGAACTGCTAACATCTCCTTCATGTTGATATGCAAATGCTGTAGTTTGGGAGGCCACGTGTCCTGAATCCATTTCCCATTGAAGTGTGCTCCCCAAGCCAGGTCTGAGGCATCCGTTGTTAAGATCTGACTCGCCTCTGGCTGGGTCACAGAGAGTCCCTTGTTTAGGTGACATTCCTGTGCCCACCACAAGAATTCCTTCTGGATGCACGGTATTATCGGAATGACAGTGTCCAAATCGTGGCAGTGTTGAGTCCATACACTTTTGAGATACCATTGTAGCTTCCGCATATGCAGTTTGGCATTGGGAAGTATCAGAATGCAAGATGCCATGAACCCCAAGGCTTGAAGGACTGTCCTTGCAGTCAGCCTGGACAGCACTGATAATTGCTGGAAGTATAGATGAAGAGTTCTTTGTTTGTCCGGGGTCAGAAAAGCCATCTGAGAGGCTGTATTCAGTCTCACACCCAGAAAGCACATGTCCTGAGAGGGTACTAGACTGGACTTTGTTTCGTTCACAGAATACCCTAGGCACCTTAAAACTGCCATTACATACTGTAGCTGTTGGAGTAACTTGTCTTTGTCCTGAGCAAGAATCAGGCAATCATCCAGATAAGGATAAATTTGTATTCCCCTCAGTCTTAAGAAAGCTATTACAGGAGCCAGAACCTTTGTGAACACCCTGGGCACAGTAGATAAACCAAAGGGCAATGCAGAGAACTGATAATGAGAAGTGCCAGCCCGAAAACGCAGGAATCTCCTGCAGCTGGGCCTGATAGGAATGTGAAGATAGGCCTCTGAGATCCAGAGTTACCATCCAGTGATCTTTGCCTAGCAGAGGCAGAAGTTGTTGTAATGTTAACATCTTGAACTTTGGGATGTCTAGGTACGTATTGAGAATGGACAAATCCAAAATTGGCCTCCAAGTGTTTCCTTTCTTTGGCACTAGGAAAAGGCGAGAATAAAACCCTAGGCCTACTTCTGACGGAGGTACCACCTGGATATCCCCCATCTGTAAAAGCAAAGAAATTTGTTCTTGAGCCTCCAGCCTTTGCTGAGGAGGTACATCTGGCATGCCTTTGAAAGGGGGAAAAGTGTGAAAATAAAACTTGTAGCCTTGATTTATTATGTCCAACACCCATTTGTCCTGGGTGACCAGATGCCAATTTTGTTTGAAAAGTGCCAACTTTCCTCCTAGAGGAGCTGCCAGAAAGGAGGGATCCGGCAGCTGGAGATACAGGTCATTGGGTCTGTTTACGAAAAGGCTGACCCCTGCCCTCACCAGAAGATTGTGCAGGAGAACTCCAAGTCCTAGGTCTGAAAGAACCCTGAGCGTGAGCCCTGCCCCTACCACGTCTAGACCTGCCCTTAGACTGAAAATCTGAAGAAGGGTAGGACCATCCTTTTGCAGGCCAATTCCTGCTAAACTTAGGGGGCTGCACTTGCAAAAATTCCTTAACTGTCTGCATAGACTTAGCTTTGTCTTCCATCTTTTTCAAAATTGACTCCACAGGGGCACCAAAAAGAACTTCAGATTGAAGGGGAGCATCGAAAATCCGAGCTTTAACATGCTCTGACAAATTTTGATCCTTAAGCCAGGCATGTCTATGAATAACTGAACCAGTAGCAGCTACCCTGGAAGAAGCCTGAAGGGCATTGAAGCCACACTGCAAGGCATGTTTACCAACTTGATCTGAAGCACGAACCAAGTCCTGCAATTCCTTACACTCTATACCCTCAGCTAAAGCAGCTACCTTAGATTTTAATTGACCTAACAGAAAGTTCTGATACTTCAGCATATGGAATTGGCAATTTAAAGCCCTCATAGCTAACGTAGAAGAGGTGTACACTTTTTTACCCCACCTATCCAACGCTCTAGAATCTTTATCCAAAGGGACTGGATTCTTAACCACAGAAGCCCTGACACCCTTAGGCCCTTGAATAATAGTTTCCGGGTCAGCTCTAGGGCTCTTATACAAATATTTATGTGCCTCTGGAACTCTGTAATACACCTGTCCGGCTTGACAGGGGGGGGGGGTAAAGAATCAGGATTAAGGGAAGCTTCAGAAAAAACATCCTGAACAACATCTAAAACAGGGGGAATAGCCAAAGGTCTATGTTGTGGCAAAAACAAAAATTCCCTAAGCCTCTTACGAGAATCTGAAAAATCCTGGCCTTCCCATTTGAAATGCTTCCTCATGGAATGCAAGGTTTCAGAAAAGGAAAAATCCTCTGGAGGTGAAGCAGAAGGACAGGAATCCTCTGCATCCGAATCAGAATAAGGAGGAAAATCCTGAATATCCTCAGCTGAGGACTCAGAGTAATCTGAGGAATGTTCCATTCCCTCTAAATCTGTCTCCACCCTAGGCCTCTTCTCTGGAGGGGGCATAGAACCCCTGATCAAGGTAATCAAATCCTCTGCCATTTTCAACATATGCTTTTTGGGAACAGAGCCCAAAGAACCAGGGCTGTGACCCGCACCAGAAATACCAGGTCTAGCCTTAGCAGGTCCTTTAGAGACTGAAGTAGAAGGCCTAATAACCTTTTGTAAGGAAGGAACCACAGTAACTTGAGAAGCCCCCTCGGCCTGACCTCCGGAGAGGCCAACTCCTGCAAAAGTAAAGGTTCCCCCTGGGATTCAGCCGAGACTTCGGCTGGATCCACAGATTCAACCGTAGATTCCATAGAACCGGCGTCCGCAACGGACGACTCCTCCGGTTTAGACCTTAAGGATTTATCTTTTCGCTTTTTTGCGGTAGCGGGCGTCGGAGGATCCGACGGCATGTTGTAGTTACACGCTTACAAAACAAGCCTAGCACAGTCTAATCTGCGTTTAATGGTGCGCTTATTAAATCTAGCGCAAAAGCGACACCCGACTACGTCGTGTTCAGGCCCTAAGCAAGGAATACAGAGAGAATGATAGTCCCTATGAGGTATCTGTTTCCCACAAGAAATACAATTATTAACTTTTTCTGACATCTGGATTAACTGAGGCAAGAAAAGACAAAAATTTTCCCCAACGGGGTACTTAGCCCAACTGGTCTTCGGTCTGAAACTCGAAAACTGAAAATTTCAGAACGCCGAGCGGCACTTGCAAACGCTGCTTCTGCTTCGGACCACGCGGCAAGAAAGACTGAGGATATGGCGTCGGTCATGCGCTTAAGTACTACTACGTACAGACGTCAGCTCCGGGCGCCCATGACTGACGCCAGCCTAACTCTTTGGTATTCGGGCCGACCGAGGACAGCGGACTACCCACAGGTTATGACTGCAGCAATGTGAGACGAAGAACATCACTAGCTTACTACATTAGGGAGGTGGAAGGTGAATGGTCCTAGAAAAGCCGGATTCTAAGCCTAGAGAAGGAATCACGTCTGTAGTATGTACAGATGACCAACCTGCAGCTTTTAGAATATTTACAGAATACATCCGTTTTCAAAAACCCATAGAAGAAAAGTACAGTTGTGTACACTTACCATAAATGTAGATGTTCGAGTGTATTCACTGTTGCAATCATTACATTAGGGTAATCCTGCTGGCAGGTTGCCCTCAGTTGGCCTGAATTCCAAAGTCCTGGGTCCTGCGTCAGCTGTTGTCACCCCTTCCCTGATGTTAGGTCATCAGGGGTATAAAAAAATGCGTCCAACGCCATTTTCTTTAGTTTTTCTTGCCCCAGATGTCAAGTGCCCCCTGAAAGGGTAGCCTTAATTTATATACATAGATAAATACATGCACCAATATAAACTTTACCTTCATCTAAAAGCAAATACACCACATAGGTTGCATAAATCAGAGAAGGAAAGATAGGTTCCATCAGAAGAAAGGGGGATGGCGGGTGGGTAACCTGGACTGCAACAGTGAATACACTCGAACATCTACATTTATGGTAAGTGTACACAACTGTACTATGTTCTTCATGTTTCACTGTTGCAGTCATTACATTTGGGTAGAGTCCCAAAGCTATGATTGGGAGGCTGGAGCTAAACAGCATTAGGAGTGGCTATGAGGCCCTGCAGAACTGCAGTGGCAAAGCCTGCCCTGGATTTAGAGTAGAGTGGTAGATGATAGTGCTTTGTAAAGGTATGCAGTGAACTCCAAGTAGCAGCCTCTAAAATGTCCTTGGTTGCTACTCCCCTGAGAAAGGCTGCTGAAGTGGCTGCAGCTCTGTTTGAATGTGGCCTAATGCCCTTAGGCACTGGCTTGCCATGGTGTAAGTAGCAGAAACAAATGCAGTGGCCTATCCACTTTGAAATAGTCTGCTTTGAGATAGCCTTTCCTTGTGATCCTGAAGCATATGCCACTAGTAATTGCTCTGTCTTTCTGAAAACTTTGGTTCCGTCCAAGTAGAATCTAAGCTGTGTACGTCCAAAGAATGCAGAATTCTCTCTCCCTTGTTCTGTGGATTTGCATAAATAGTTGGCAGATGAATAGTTTGGTTAAGAGCCACATTGGACACCACCTTAGGCATAAATGTTGGGTTTGTCCTCAGGGAGACCCTGTCTGGATAAAAAATGATAAAAGGTTCCACAACCATGAGTGCCTGTAGCTCTGAAACTCATTTTGCAGAAGTTATTGCTAGGAGCAGAGCTGTTTTCCAAAATAAAAACTTTATGTCAGCAGTAGCAGTTGGCTCAAGGGGAGGCAGGGTGAGTTTTTTCCAAGACATAGTTGAGGTCCCATGCAGGCATTGGTGATCTCCTTGGCGGTCTTAAATTTTTGGCTCCTCTGAGGTACTGCTTTAATAAGGGATGAGAAAAGATTGGTGGCTCTGTATTGTAATGAGCCGCAATGGCAGAGGCATGAATTTTAATAGATGAAAAAGATAGGCCTTTGTCCAGCATCTCAGTTAAGTATTGCACAATCTGAGGAATATTTGGCACAGCTGTATCAGTTCTTTGTGCCCGGTTCCAAGCACGGAATCTCTTCCATTTTCCAGCATAAGATTTTCGAGTACTAGGCCTTCTAGCCTCCAAAATGACATCCATCACAGCTTTACTGAGAGGTGCGTTTTGTATGACTACATTATTCACCATGCTGCCAGGTTTAAAGTCCTGAGTTGGCTGTGCAGGATCCGATTGTTTTGCTGGGACAGATGAGGTATTTGAGGGTAAGGTTCAGGCTGGGCTTTGAGACAAGTTCTTTAGGACTGGAAACCAGTACTGGCAGGGCCAGTCTGGGGCAATCAGTATCATTTTTGGCTTCTCCTATCTGACTTTTAGGAGTACCTTGGGGAGGAGAGGCAGTGGGGGAAAGGCATATACTGATAGGTTTTTCCAGCTGAAAGATAGGGCGTCCACTTTCCATGCTTGTCTGTGATAAGTCCTTGTGCAGAATCTTTTTAGTTGGTAGTTGTGAGGGGAGGCAAACAGATCTATGTCCGGGCATCCCCATTTCTTTATTATCATGCTGAACACTTGTGGGTCCAGCTGCCACTCGTGGGGATCCATGAGGTTTCTGCTTAGTTCATCTGCCAGAGTATTTTTCCTTCCTGGCAGGAATTGTGCCTGCATTTGTACTTGGTAAGTTAATGCTGTGTCCCACAAAGTCATGGCTAGTCTGCAAAGGGGGTAAGAATGTGTGCCCCCATGCTTGTTTATATACCACATGAACATGGTGTTGTCTGTCAGTAGTTGTCCCAGATGAAATAGGTCCTTGAAGGCTGTCAGGGCATTCTGAACAGCTAGCATCTCTTTTTGATTGATATGTAGATGCATTTGAGTTGAGGACCATGTGCCCTGAATGCATCTTCCTGCCATGTGGCCCCCCCCAGGCATAATCTGATGCATCCATTGTTAGTGTCTGCCTGGCTGGGGGTAATGTGAATAGCTGTCCCTTGTTTTAGTGACAAGCCTTTGCCCACCATCGAAACTCCTGTTGTAGGCAGGGAATGAGAGTAATCATTCTTTCCTGGCTGTGGCAATGTTGAGTCCAAACACTTTTTAGGTACCATTGAAGTTTCCTCATATGCAGTCTTGCATATGGAATTAGAACGATGCAGGATGCCATGAAGCCCAAAGCCTGCAGAATTTTTCTTGCAGACAGCTGGGCCTTTGTTGCCAACATTTTGAAATAGGTAGTCAGTTGCCTTTGTTTGTCTGGCGTGAGATAAGCCATCTGGGCAGTTGTATTTAAGCTTGCACCCAGGAATATTATCTCTTGAGGGTACTAGTTTTGATTTCTTTTCGTTGACTGTGTACCCTAGGCATGTTAGAAGTCTTTTCACAAACTCCAGATGCTATAGAAGAATGTCCTTGTTCTCTGCTTGAATTAGACAGTCGTCCAAGTAAGGATATATTTGCATTCCTCTGTCTGCAGAATGCAATTACTGGTGCAAGGCACTTTGTAAAGACCCATGGTGCAGTAGATAAGCCAAAGGGCAGTGCAGAGAATTGGTAATGCATTGAGCCAGCCTTGAACCGGAGGTATCTTCTGCATAACTGTCTGATAGGGACATGCAGGTATGCTTCTTTTAGGTCTAGAGTCACAATCCAAGCGTTCTTGCCCAGCATGGGCAGAAGCTGCTGCAAAGTCAACATCTTGAATTTTGGTATATCCAGGAATGTGTTCAGAATAGATAGGTCCAGTATTGGTCTCCAGACCTTGTCCTTTCTGGGTACTAGGAGCAGTCTTGAGTAAAATCCTTGTCCCTGCTCTTGCTCTGGTACTTGTTGAATGGCCCCCATGTCCATGAGGGATGAGGCTTGTTTTTGTGCCTCTGCCCACTGATTTTTTGGCAGATCTGGCCAGCCGTTTGCCTTTGGCAGGGTATGGAAATGGAAATTGTACCCTTGTGACACGATATTTAGAACCCACTTCTCCTGGGTTATAATGTGCCAATTTTGAGAAAAAAGTGCTAACTTCCCCCCTAAGGGTGCTGCCAAGAGATAAGTGCTTGGTGCAGGCATGGGGAAGTCATCGGGACTGTTTCCTGTATGGTTGTGATTTGTCTTCTCCAACTTTGGAGGTAGAAGCACCCCATTGCTTTGAACTGTATGAACCTTGCACCTGGGATCTCCCTCTAGGGCGTCAGGATCTGCCCCTTTGAGGTCTGTCTGACACAGGAAAGGACCAATTCTTTGTAGGCCCGTGTCTACTAAACCTAGGTGGCTGTACTTGTAAAAAATCTTTGACAGTTTGCAAATATTTAGCTTTGTCCTCCATTTTCTTTAACACCTCTTCTGCCTTAACACCAAAGTATCATGCTGTAAAGGTGCATCTAATTTAACTTTGACATGATCAGGCAGATTTTGTTCCTTTAACCAAGCATGCCTCCTAATTACAGAACCCGTAACTGCAGCCCTGCAGGACACCTCCAAAGAATCAAAACCACATTGCAAAGTATGCTTTCCACCTTGTTCAGCTGCATGCAGAAATCCTGCATTTCCTTGTTTTCTGCACATTCAGAGTTTAATAACATTTTCTGTTTAAGCAATGCCATGACATGTTGCTGATATGAGCATATGAAACTGACAGTTTAAGGCCCTTATAGCCAAGGTAGCAGATGTGTAAACCTTTTTTCCCCATCTATCCAGTGCCCTAGAATCTATGTCAGAGGGGGTAGGGTTTTTTGCAGTGGAAGCCTTAACTCCTTTGGGACCCTGTAAAATAGTTTCTGGGCCTGCAGCAGGGTTTTTAAAAAGGAATTTATGACAGTCAGGAACCCTGCAATATCTGTCAGACTTAACAGGAGCTGGAGGTAAGTAGTCAGGGGTAAGACTAGACTCCAAACATCATCTACAATGTCTAACACAGGAGGAATGGCTAGTGGCCTGTGCTGAGGTAGTAAAAGGAAATCCCTGAGCCTCTTTTTAGATTCTGAAAAATCTTGGCTCTCCCAGTGGAAATGCTCCCTCATGATATGCAAGGTTTCCCCAAAAGAATAGTCCTCTGGAGGAGAAGCTGAAGGTATAGATTATTCTTCAGCATCAGAATCCTCATGGGGGGGGGGGGGGGATATTCCTGATCAGAAGAGGAATCAGAAGAAATAGCAACCTGATCTGAAGATTCATAGTCAGTCTCTTGCCTAGGCCTCTTATCAGGAGGGGGATGGGAACCCCTGATCAAGGTAATTAAGTCTTCTGCCATTTTGAGCATCTGTTTTTTTGGGCATAGAGGCCTGTCCATGTGGCTCGAGTTTGTTTCTTTGCTTTAGAGGGTGCTTTAGTCTTTGCATTTGAAGTTGGTTTAATGCAAAGATGTTTAGGTCTGAATACACCCTCAGAAGCTGGTGCCTACTCAGCTCTGAACCCATCTGAAAGAATGGTATCCGAGGCCCCAATACCTTGAGTTTCCAGCGGCATGGCTGACTCCACGTGGGAGTCGGTAGTGGGCGTCAGGGGCTGCGAAAAAGCCTCGCTGAGAACCGGTGACAGGCTTAGGAGAAGCTTCGTCTGTTTTGGGCATTGGTTGTCTATCTCTCTCCTTTTCTTTGTGTTTTTCGTGAACTCCGGTAGTCGGATGGCTATCCGATGACATTTCTGGATAATTAAACCGGTGTCCGAAGTAGTTTAAAGCAAAATCATACCTACGCTTAATAGTGCGTTGGTTAAATTTAGCACAAAACCGACAACCAGAAACGTTGTGATCAGGGCCTAGGCAAGGAATACAGTAAGAATGAAAGTCCTTATGAGGTATTTGCTTTCCACAAGAAATGCAATTAACTTTTTCTGACATCGGTCTGAATCAAGAAAAAAGTTTCCCCAACGGGGTACTTAGCTTTATTGAAGACTTCGGATCTGAAACTCGAAGACGAAAATCTCAGGAGTCGGCCAACCGGCACTTGCGAACTGCTTCTGCTTCGGGCACCGCATGGCAATAAAGACTAAAGAAAATGGCGTCTGCTGCATCTTTTATACCCCTGAAGACCTGATGTCAGGGAAAGGGCGACAGCAGCTGACGCACGACCCAGGACTTTGGAATTCAGGCCGAATGAGGGTAACCTGACAGCAGATTACCCTAATGTAATGACTGCAACAGTGAAACACGAAGATCATCAAAAGTCATGGTTGAGTGGTCCTCGACCCTTGCCTGGAAAACTTTTGTTGTGAGAACAGCAAATGTTACGAACCCAAGACAACCATTTCAAAAGTTGTGAGGTATGCCATTGGCCATTTCCAAAAGAATGGAAACCACTGATGACTGGGCCAAAATTGAGTCAACCACAATGATCCTGGGGTGATTACATCTGAATATTCATAAGTACCCTGGATATTAGTGAAAAGGGTTGAAAAGCTAATTTTTGTCCAAAGAAAAGGCATCTGTCTTCCAAGCCTTCTAGCATGGAGTCCTAGAGAAGCATTTTCCAGCTGATTATTCACAAAGGAATCAAAGAGATCTACTTGAAATCCACAGAAATGGATCAAATACTAGAAGCCCCCTGATCTAGTTTCCATTTCTGAGCATCTGCCTTTGTCTTGCTCATCTTGTCTGTTTGTACACATTTGCTCCGTTTGTTCATACGTTCATAGGATGCGACTAGACTACTGGCCCAAGGGTCTTTTTAAGCCTAGCCATTAAATCCCAATAAAACACTAGGTGAGAGAGATCATAGGTTCATAGGTGTTTACTAGGCGAGGCTAATGGCCACAAGGGCCTTTTTAAGCAGAGCCATGCATCCCAAATCTCTGACAAGTTCTGATACCCTTGATAAGTGTAAGCATGGGTCTGGGAGATGAACAATTTACAGGTTACCTGTCTCCATTAGAGACATAGGTGCCAAAACAGGGATGAATTTCCAGTTTCTCAATTTTCCAATCTGCACTTGAACTGGGTTAGGGAGGAACTCTGGTTCACATGGATGGGGAGCCTGTTCCATAGATGGGGTAGTCTCTGGGATACATACCTCTCTCTCCAGCAGGTCCTATTTATATTACAGGCAAGGTTTAAGTCTTTAGATTGGGTAATCCCAGTGGTGTTTGTTTTGTGGATATACAGAAGGTCCATTAGCATGGGGTCTAACAATGCCCTGTATGCCAGGCATAGATCTCCCCTCAAAAGCCTGTAGGAAACAGAATACAGGGATAGGGCCTTGAGCCAGTCTGCATAGGACATTTTACTTACGCCCTGTATTCTTTTATTGAGGAACGCCTGTGGATATTCCAACTGCTGAATATACCTGCTTAGGTACATACCAAAGAGGGCACTGTACCCTATGATAAGTTCGATGAGTGCCAAATACAGTGGAACAATGACTTCCTTGGACTTAGATGCCATACCTTTGTTTATAAGTTGCGCAACACAGAATGATTTCCTCACCACTGTAGACACATGATGATCAGAGGGTTGATTACTATCTACATGTGTCCCTATGTCCCTGAATACTGGGTCAACTGTAAGGGGTGTGTTGTCAATATGATAGTTACCAGCGTTGGATGACTTCCCAAAGTCATCTGCAAATTTAGTCAGCCGGAGACCACTGATTGTTCTAATTTCCTGCCAAGCAGTGTATCATATAACTGATTTAGTATCCTGTTCTTATACTTTGTGGCTTTGCAGTTGCCCCCCCCCTACTGTAAATTTGATCTGGGACACTCCTCCCAGTCTAGTGCCATTAGCTCATTCTACCTAATACAGAGAGAACATTTGAGAAGGCCAACCTACTTAGTTTCTTAACCTTGAATTATCTTCTGCTCCTCCTTTCCCCTTTCCACTTTACTAAAAAAAAAAAATAATAATCTAAGCTTGTTTCCTGCCTTTCCTGTAACTAGTCTAGTCCAGATACGGATTTGCTGTATCCAGAACTGTTTGTAAGCTTCTGAGTGGTGCCAAAGTCTGCTCTTCAAATTTTTCCTTAGATCTACTAGTTCTCTCCTCTCATGCACTTTTACTAGCTTATTAGTCTAGCCCTTTACCAGACTTCTTGTAGCAATTATTGTAGCACACAAAAGTGCTACCAGCACTAAATGCTCTACAAGGAAACAGCTCCAGTACTTATTATTAATACCCACCCCTCCAGGCATGTCTAAAGGTCAGTTCCGTGTGCTTTCTCCTATTAACCTGGTGAACTTGGGTATCCTGAGGCAATGTAGCAACTTGTCTCATGTACACTGACAACCCTCTCCACTCCCCTCCCAACACTCAGACTTGCGAGAGATGCACTTATATAGCCAAATTAGAAGCCATGCACTCTCCAGCCAAGACCAGAATAGCTGGTCAAGAAGAGGTGGTCAACATTTGCACCACAACACGATACAGATAGCCCTCCAGAACACACACCAGCACCGCCTTCACATAAAAACACAAACCGCACACCCACCTTCGCGAAGGCTCTCAATACAAATCTACCCAAACAGCAGACACCAAACCGCACACCCACCTTTGCGAAAGCTCTCAATAAAAATCTATCCAAACAGCAGAGACCTTCAAGGCAGAAATGTACTTAGCCACCACAACACAACACTAATCATGAGAGGCATAACTCTCCTTAACAGTGTGGCACTCAACCAAAGCCCCTAAGGCAAAACAGCATGCCCAACACACTAGTCATAGGTGACTCAATAGTGAGGCACACATGTCCCACTCACTAGGTTGAATAAGGAGAAAGTAACAGTCAGCTGCCAGGATCCGCCACATAATGCACGCACTCAGGTCCTTCAACAACAGATACTAATATGACTTTGTCATTGTACATGTGGGTGCGAATGACCGGAGACTTACCTCCCTGGACTACATGGAGGAGTTCACAGATTATGTATCCTAGGCAGGTATGACTCTAGCCCTGAGCAGCATCCTACCATCACCCAGAATGATACCACAGTACAAGCAGAAAATGACTGATTTCAACAATTGGTTCTGGTGTCATTCTAAGAGGATCCAGTATCTATCTGAGTGGGATGACACGACTGACAGACCTCAATGCTTTGCCAGAGATGGCCTGCATCAGTCACCCCTGGGCTTCCGGATACTGGCCAAGGCTTTTGCCATCCCTATAGTGCCTTTTTTAGATTGTATTCCAAAGACCAAATTACCACTGTAACAGCTACAAACAAATGCAATCTGAGGGTCATGCTGCCCAATGCTAGAAGTGTAAATCTCAAAATGCACTCACTCGCACTCCTTAAAATGGAGAACATTGACATTTGTGCCATAAGAGAGACCTGGTTCAAGGCAGCAGAAAGCCTTTCTCCCCTAGAACTTGGACTGAAGATCCAAAGGCGTGTGGTGTTTCCATATTCATAAAGGATGCGCACACCTCCATACTGGTAGCCCAACATAACACATCTGAGATACTTCAGGTGCAGCTAACATTGGGTAAGACAGTGATTCAGGTCATAGCCTGCTACCTCAACCATGTCCCAAGACTCACACTCCATGTTCCTAAGCACCCTGGAGAATATTAGGGTCCAACCTAACACTCTGGGCAACTTCAACTACCCCTCCATTAACTAGGAAAACTACTCATGTACCAATAAACTTGCCCAACGTTTCCTGGAATTCATTAATTCCAATGCCCCGGGCCAGCTCGCTCTTACCCCCACTAGAGGTAGCAACATCCTTGACCTGGTCATTACTAACATGGGTGACCGTTGCTCTACACCAATAGTCAACTCCTCCCTGGTTAGATACGACCACAAACTAATCACCTTAGAAATCCACATCCCTCTCACCCCCCCCCCACCACCACCACCGCAGTCACCTTAGAAATCCACATCCCACCCACCCCACCACCACCGCAAAGGTAACCACCATGAAAAACTTCTCCAAAGCTAACTTTGAGCTCCTAAAAACAGAGGTGGCTAACATCACGGTACTCATGCAAATGGAGATCAGTTGCATGACCATCGAATCATGCACCAATGCACTGTACGAACATGTACACAAATGCATGGATCTTGTCATACCCAATAGAACCAAGATGCTCTCCTCCAAAAAATGGAATCCAATCTGGCAGTCTCCTGCCATAAACACACACTACAACAAAAGGAAGAAACTGATGTGGAATAAGATGAAGTCCCAAGACTGGAAAAACTCCCTTATCAGCCTCAACAAAAAGTTGAGATCCCTCATCAAATCCTCTAAAGCTAGCTATGAAAACAGAATTGCAGCAGATAGTGAAGACAACTACAAGGCCTTCTATAGTTATGTAAAGAATCTCCACGGTAATACTCAGATTTGCTCTGAGCTACTGCACAATGGTACCTCCTATGCTGAGCCAAAAGATATTGCCAATATACTGGCCGACAAATTCAGTGCCAACTTTACCCCCCACAAGGGACCAGTCACAACACTAGTAGATCACCAGGCACCCAATATTCCTGCTGCACAGGTTAAAACAGCACTGTCCAAAGCCACAAATACAGCTTCTATGGGACCTGACAATATCCCTGGCTGTGTTCTACATGAACTACAGAGTGAACTGGCACCTCACCTGTGTGCCCTGTTCAATCACAGCCTCACCCTCAGGCTTTGTCCCTACCAAATGGCACACTGCTACAGTCATCCCTCTTCATCAAGGAGGAGTGACTACAGACCCTGGGAACTATCACCCCATTAGCCTGACAAGTCTAATATGCAAAGCTATGGCATGCATCATCACGGACCTAATAAACAAGGATATAGGTAATCTCCAAACTCTGGATCCCACACAGTTTGGTTTTGTGACGGGTAGATTATGCCTGCTCAACCTGGTCGACTTCTCTGAGTCAGTCACCAGAGCTGTGGATGAAGGCAAGGTGGTTCTCATACAGCCTACCTTGATCTGGCCAAGGCCTTTGATACCATTCCCCACTCAGGAATCATAGAAAAACTCACTAAGCTAGGCATCAACTCCTACATCACTAGGTGGGTTGCAAACTGGCTCACAGGTAGAACCCACAGTGTGAAAGTAGCCGATTCCAAGTCAGACTGTCGACCAGTCACAAGTGGAGTCCCACAGGGTTTGGTCCTGGGTTCTCTCCTGTTTGGTATCTACTTCTCTGAAGTCCAGGCCAACACGAAGGGACTCTGGCTGACAAAGTTTGCAGATAATTGCAAGATGGGAGCTATTATTAACTCCCCGAGTGATGCTGACATCCTACAGAAAGGCCTCACTGAGACCAACGACTGGTGTCAGAACTATGGTCTTAAGCTCAATGCCAAAAATGTGTCATCATCCCCTTTGGGAAAAAACAGGTTCCCATGAATTACCACATCGATGGAGTCCACTGAACACCGAAGGCGTTGTAAGAGATCTGGAAACACAAGTTGACAGCAACCTCTCTTTTGACAACCACATTGCCACTGTGGTCAGAAAGTCCTTCTATGTGGCACATCTCATTACTAAGGGTTTTGCATCCAGGAAGAAAGAGGTCATGGTCTCCCTCTACTCTTCCCTCATTAAGCCAATCACAGAGTACAATGCTCCATTTGGCATGTACCTCACTAAACACCTGCAACAACTGGAGAGGCCGCAAAATTACCTCACAAAGAGGATCCAAGGCCTTAAACATTGGTACTCTATGGACAAACTAAAATCTGTCTCATATCGCCTTAGAGGCGATCTCTGCTGGACTTACAACGCCACGTCTGACCCAGCTCTGTTAGAAATGCTACATCTAAAGAAATTCCAATCCCTCTGCACCACACGCTCCAGAGACCTCAACCTCATTACCACAATCAACAGAACATGCTGGAGGGACAGTTTCATAATCCAGAGTCTGCCCATGTTATGGAACAGACTTCCTATACATGTCAAGCAGACCACCTCACTTGCCCTCTTCAAGAGAAATCTTGATGAGTGCATAGGAAATAGAAAATTCACCCCAGGGATCACTCCAGTGGCTTTACTCAACTGAGGCACAGGGAACTAAGGTTGGAGTGACACGATGCCAGGATAATCCTATGGGCTAGGCTTGTAAAGGCTCCAGGGTCATTAGTCTAGTACACACCTATGAACTTGACACTGGCCTTGACTTCTGAGAAGTAAATGCCAAAAAGTAGTCGCCAACAACTGATCTCTGATGGACTCCACTTCTGACTGGCCTCTTTGTAGAGGTGGACTCCTCCCAATTCTAACTTCCTGGGTCCTGTCTGTAAGCCAGTTGGGTATCCACCAGGTGACATACAGGTTTGTACCCAACCTTTTGAATTTGTCAACAATGCCCGAATGGGGCATTGTGTCAAATGCCTTGGCCAGGTCAAGGTAGGCAGTGTGAACAATTTTACACTCATCAATTGCTTCAGTGACCTAATCAAAGAAGTCCACCAGGCTGAGTAGGCATGATATGCCTTTGACTAAACCAAACTGGGTTGGATTCTGTGTCTGGAGATTTATTATATCTTTGCTGATCATCTCCATAATAATTCTTTCCATGGCTTTACATATAAGACTAGTGAAACTTATGGGTCAGTACAGTCCAAGGTCTGTAGATGGCCCACCTTTGTGCAGAGGGATGAGTACTGCCTTTCTCCACTCATGAGGCATGAAGCCTGTTTGGAGGCTACAGTTAAATAGCAATTCCAGAGGCCCTGATTGGTCATGTTTCATGCTATTTGGAAAGTGTCCTGGGATACTGTTTGGGCCCACTGATGAAGTATTCTTGGTCTTAGAGAGAGTATTGAGGACCTGCTCCCTAGTGATAGCAGTGGAAATTATATTTGATATTTCCTGAGGGAAGATTGAGGGGAAGAGAGGGATAAAGTTAGAGCTGAATTTATCAGCCATGACGTCTGCTCTATTTTCTGGCTCAGTACAGGTGGCTCCATTTACAATGAGCTCTGCACACAACTGTATATTGCCTTTGAGATTGTGGATATAGCTTTGTGGTTGTCCTTGGCCTGGGAGGCCAAACTTACCTCAAATTTTGCTTTGGTAGACTATTTGTCCTTTGAGTTGTTTGTTTAGTTTTATGAAAGTACTTTTATCCTGTTGGGTGTTCCACCTCCTAATTGTTGCCATGATTTTCTTCCTTCTGTTATAGCACCTACTGATGTAGGATGGCTTGTTTTTTGAGTTAGTTCTGTACTTATTCCTGGTGGGTACAGCTGTCTCTATGCAGCTATTAACATGCTTGTACAGGATTTCTGTGAACAGTTCTGCATAGGTAGCAGTGTTCTCAGGGTTTATGGGGGCTTGAAATTTTGCCAGGTTCTCACTTAATAGCAGGCGATTAGCCTTAGAATAGTTCCTGAATATTCTAGGTTTAGCTGGGGGTCCAGATTTTATTTTACTTCAAAGGAGACCATTTTGTGGTCTGACCCTATCAGGGAAGGCATTACAGTAGGGAATGTGCAGCAGACTGCCATATTATTGAGAACCAGATCCAGTATGGCTGCACCCCTGGTTGGTGTACTGACCATCCGGTCCAGGGAGTTTATGTTTACAAAATCCGGGAATCTCTGTGCATGTACTTTTGGTGTCGTATAGGATTCTCAGTTAAAGTCATCTACAAATATGGTATGGAGTTGGATGGTTAGTGTTTCTAATAAGTTTAAATACATGGTATGGGTTTCCTGGGTCAGAGAGGGGGGCCTATAGCTTGCAAGGAAGTGGTACTGGATTTTACCTATGGTAACGAACATGGAGCAGCTCAAGTGCACTGTCCTGTCTGACCAGCCTTGACATACATTTATTTTTGATGTAAATAGAAACACCTTCAGCTTTAGTCCCTGCCTGTGAAGTAGCTAGCCTAAAAGAGTGGAAGGCATTATAACCTTGCATTGTTGGTGTGATCTCCGCAGCTTCAAACAAGGTCTCAGTGACCACACAGACATCAGCATTCTCTAGGGTAAAGAGAGCTTCTAGGGAGTGGAGCTTTTTGTTTAGACTCCTAGCACTTAGCAGTAATACCTTTAGATTTTCTTGGTTTTGATTTGGTATGTCGAAAGTACTTTCAGTTTGGCATTGCCTAAAAATGGCACTATGAAGGAAGACCATGTTTTAGCTAATATTCGAAAGCCTAGAGGGGAGAGGTGTAGATCATCCCTGGCAAAGCAGCGTTGTCTTTTGACCATTGTCTTCCATGCTGACAAATACTGCACCTCCTTGAAATTACACCAGAAACTAAGCCAATTATTAAAGTCAATCATCTTTTGTTCATATTGTGGCATCATCCTTGGAGAAGGCAAAATGCTGCTCAATGCTAGTCTCATACCAGCCTAAGACGCATTCCAAGAGCTCCATGATGTCTCGCTTCAAATAGTCTTCAAATAGTCTAGGGAGGTATGTATCAGGTCATTTACTCCCACATGGACTATGACTGAGTCATACTGCTAACTGCAGTCCAGAGGCTTGAGTGCATATGTAATGTGGCAGATCCTAGTCCATAAGCAACTGACTGCAACTTTTTCCTTACTCAGCCTGGTCAGAGGGGCATCAGTGACATTTATGATGGAATCTCCAATGACTAGAATGTTGGATTGTGTGGTGGCTTGCCTTATAGGCTTAGAGGTAGAGGGTCCATGAGATTTAGCTCTATGTGTTGATGTGGGTGTTGTTTTGAAAGAGTGCATTTGGGGTTGCTGAGGGTATGTATGTGTACTCTGTCTAGGAGGTCTTTGTGGTTTAGGAAGGTTACAGAAGTGCCTCAACTTATGTGGGTCAATATGTCTGCTTTGAATTGTGTGTGATGGATGCAGCGTGCGAACTACTGACAACCTTATTGGTACTAGGAATATTTTTATTTGAGAGCTTTGCCTCCAGTGACCATGTTTAAATACACCTCTCACATACCATATCAGTTTGTTTGAGAATTAACTGGCTGTCAGTAAACATGAGGCAATTTCTTCATTGCCTCAGGATGCCCATATCCACCAAGCCAGTAATGCAGAGAGCAGGAAAGTTCATACCCATGGCAACAGACCCTTTTCTATTGATTAGACAGTTGGAGTGAGAATATCAATCACTGCTAAGAGCATCTGGTTTGCAACTATGTGGACAGTGCTTGTCACTGCAAACTAGTTGTCCTGTGTGCAACTAGGTAAAGGAGAAATTTCAACTGTATTTTTACAGGAAAAATGTCACTCAAGAGTCTGTACACAGCACTGCCAAACACTTGAGGGGAAACAAATACAAAGAACCTAAACATTTAAAGATTAAGTATTTAAACAGATATTCTGAAGTTAGAAACAAAACAAGCAGTACTTACTGAAAACAAAGAATTAGCTTGTCAAGAATGATGAAAAGAGGGGAGTCGCATGAATGGCTACTACTAATGCTGGTCTCACGACAGCTTCACTCTGTTGGGCTACAATACTCCTTTGCTGCTTCTCTCACTAGAAGCAAAATGTTAGCACCAATCCCAATAAGATAAGCAGGACGCAGCCTGTTTGGTTATCCACGGTCTCGTACCAGATGATGCAAGGGTCTGCAGGCTTGTAGTCTTTTTCTGGTAGATGTCTTGAATAGCAACCAGACCAATCAGGTACGTTAAGCACAGATATTCACTCTCCAACCAGAAACAGTCAGGATCAATGTATTTTTCTCCTTCTATCACCAGGGCTAGAATATAAGCACAGATTCCAAGCTGTCACCTACAAAGCAGTTATTAGGCTTTCTGGTGTCCAGCAAATAATCTCTCTGTACTCCTTCTCTCACCAGGAGAAAACAGAAGCACTAACCCCAAACTGACTACTGAAATGCAGAATGTGGGCTCTCCAATAACTGTTAGTCTTGCAATAGATGTTTAAAGATAAGATAAAAAAAAAATGTTTTCTCCCAAATACTGCAGTGTGCACTACACAGTTAGATATGAAAGTGCATAACTTAAGTTTTAGATGTCTGAGTGGAGGGCCACTATTTTAATATAGCAAGGTAGATTGAAAGGGGGTGGGTACTTTTGTATTCTGGTACTATGGAATACAGTGGGATGGTCAATAAATTTAAATAGTTGAAGGGGAGTGATTACACAAAATGAGAATTTTGTGCTTCCTCACACCAGCCAGTGAAAGGAGAGAGGAAATGAGATATATCGCCAAATTATAAGGGGGAGGAAACTCGAAAGACAGTGGTGTTTAAGAACACAACAGTAACAGGGTGCGAGGGTGGGAAAAATTCTGTCTGACTCTCAAGAGACAGAGCTGTGGTCTCTAGAAGTTTTAATATATAATTGCAAGCAGAATAAAAGTAAAACACAGTGTAAAGAAAACAAATCAAAGTATACAAAAGAGAAAAAGGCAATAAAGTAATACAAGCAAGAAAGCAAAAGCAAACTAACCTTTCCCTGACAGCAAGTTGTGGCAGTGTCTGGGTGAGCCTTTCCAGTAAAGCTTTGAAATGTTTTACTTTACCCCTTAAATAGGAGGTTTAGTTCCAAGCTCCACCCCCTCAGTTCACAGATGATTAACCTTTTCTAACGTGTGTGACTCCTTAACTGACCTATTCCAATTTCTGTCAGACTCACAGAGCTGTGGACTCTTTTCAAGTTTTAATATGCAGTTGCAAGCAGAATACAAGTAAAACACAGTGTAAAGAAAACAAATCACAGTGTACAAAATATAAAAAGGCAATAAAGTAATACAAAATACAACAAAACAAAAGCAAACTAACCTTTCCCTCACAGCAAGCTGTGGCAGTGTCTGGGTGAGCCTTTCCAGTAAAAGCAAATATAATCTGTGCTTAAGGTTTTTCTAGCAAGGACCACCCATGTCCATCAGAAATTTACAGTTTCCCATCCAGTCATCCAGGTTGTGTTTAAACAGGGTCACGGAGGTCCTCTCTTGATATGGATTGGAAGCCTATTCCAGAGGAGTGTCAACCTCTGAGAGATGTATCTGTCTCTCCAGCAAGTCCTGCTTATGACACAGGCTAGATTGAGGTCCCTGGAACAGGTGACTAGTCCCACTTGACTTACGGATGTGCAGCATTTCCATTAGGTATGGGTCAGAGACAGCCCTGTAAACCAGACATAAATTGCCTCTAAGTAGTCTATACACTGAGTACAATGACTGCGACTTCAGTCTGACCATATAAGACATGTGCTGGAGACCCTGAATTTTCTTAGTCAGAAATCTCTGAGGTCTCTCAACTTCCTGTGGGTATCTGGTATTGTACATATGAAAGGGAGCATTATATTCAATAATAGGAGTGATGAGGGACGAGTACAGGGGAGTTAGAACCTCTTTTTGCTCTTGAGGCAATGGCTTTGCTAATCAGGTGATCAACAGAGTGCCTTCCTCACCACAGTAGACACATGGTGGTCAAAGTTGAGGTTGTAGTCAACTTGTGTTCCCAGGTCTCTCACTACTGAATCGGTACTTAGGGTATTACTGTTTATTTTATAATCAGCAGGGGCATTGTTTTGACCAAAGGGAATGATGATTTTTAGCATTTAGTTTAAGAGCATGGCTTTGGCACCAGTCACTGGTCTGTGTAAGCTCCTTTTGAAGTACGCTGACATTGTTAAGGGATTCAATGATGGCACCTAATTTGTAGTCATCTGCAAACTTTAGACACAGCCCCTCCACTTTGGCCAGGATGTCTGAGAAGTATATGCCAAACAAGTGGGGACCCAGCACTGACCCTTGTGGGACCCCACTGGTGGCATGTCTGTTGGTAGAGGTAGTGTCTTCCACTTTGAGTAGTCGATCTGTGAGCCAGTCTGCAACCCACCTGAAAACATACGGAATGATATTCAACTGGGTTAGTTTAGCAATGCCCGAATGTTAGACAGTGAGTCAAAGGCCTTGTCCAAGTCAAGACAGCTGTGTACACAGCTTTGCCCTCATCTATGGCTCTGGATCACACTCTCAAAGAAGTCCACCAGGTTTAGCATGCATGACCTGCCCTTGACAAAACGGAACTGGAACAGATCCAGTGTTTGGAGGTCACGTATATCCTTATTTATGAGGTCCACAATGATTCATTCCATTGCCTTACAGATAAGGCTGGTTAAACCTATGATTCTATAATTACCCAGGATTGTTGCGGAACTGCCCTTGTGGAGGGGGATAACGGTCACCGTTTTCCATTCAGTGGGGACAAAGCCAGTACTCAGGCTGTGGTTGACCAGAGTGCCTAATGGAGTAGCTAGCTTTTGTTTTAGAACATTAAGAATGCAACCTGGAATTCCATCTGGTCCCATGGAGGCTGTGTTTTTAGTTTTAGAGACAGCATTGATGATCTGCTCTTTGGAGATGCAGGAAGGAAGAGATGATGAAGACATGGTTTGTGGTATCCTTGGGGGGGGGGGGTGACATTTTCACCAAACCAGTCTGATAGCAGGTTTGCAATTTCCGCAAGGTCAGTGTATGCCACCCACAAGTACTTCAGCACAAATCTGAGTCCTACCTTTTAGGTTGCAGACATAGCTGAAGAAAGCCTTATGGTTAACCTTGGCTATGGTTGCAAAATTTTTTCTCATAGTTGCTCTTTGAATATTTTACAAGTTGTCTTATTTGCTTGTTTAAGCTGAGGAGGGTGCTCTTCCAGTTCTAGGTCCTCACATTTGTATTTTTAGACAGCAGCTTCTTTTGCTTAATGTATAATCTATTAATGCTAGACGCCCACCACGATGATTTGTTTTTTTCTTGAGGATCATGCTTTAGTCTTATCAGACTGTGTTTATACATTTATGTAGATGTTTATACAGGACATCAGTGTATACCTTAGTATACCTGTCAATGCCAACTGTGGAAACTGGAGCTTGGAAGTCAATTATACCTTCCCTTAGTAGTGTATAGTCAGCTTTGGTGAAGTTTTTTAGCCTGACTTCCCCGTTGGGGAGTTCTGGTGGTACTGCTACTTCAAAAATGACTGATTTATATTCAGATTTAACCAGTGCAGGCCCTTCACTTGAGCTGTTGCATCGGTCACTCATACTCGTGAGGACAAGGTCTAGAACACTGGAGCCCCTTTGTGGGGTGGTGCACTATTTGTTCCAGTGCATTTGAGTTAAAGTCCAGGAACTTCTGTGCAATTGAGTTTGGGCTCATATAAGTTTCCCAATTAATGGAAGGATAGTTGAAATCATCAATGACTACGGTGTTAGGTTGGACCTTAATTGTCCCAAGTAGGTCCAAATATGCTATATGGGCATCTTGGTTCATGGAAAGGGACCTCTAACTGATAATGACCTGAAGGGGGATCTTACCCATAGTAATTTGGACTCAGAGTAGCTCCACAGAGTTTTCTTGTCTAACAAGTCTAGAGGTGTAATTATGTTTAACGAAGATAGCTACTCCACCTCCCTTGGTTGTCACACCTTCAATATGCAGTCTGAAAGTGTGGAAGGCAATATAGCCCTGCAAGGCCAGGGTACGTTCTGCAGGCTTGAGCCAGGTTTCTGTGACTGCACAGACATCAACATCTTCCAGGGAGAGGAGTGCTTCCAGAGTGTGCAGTTTCTGATTTAAATTCCTAGTGTTTAGCAGTATGACCCTTAGTTTTGGTGTGTTTGATATTTTCATGTCGGGTATTTTGCTGTTGTAACCTTGCCTAAAAAAGGCAGTATGGGGGAGGCAAGTGCCTTAGCCAGCAACTGAAAGCCTACAGGTGAAGACCATCTCTGGCAAAGCAGCTTGGTCTATCCTCCATGTCATCCCAGACTGACAGGAACCGGATTCCCTTAGAATGACACCAGAAACTAGGCCAATTATTGAAGTCAATAATTTTTTGTTTATATTGTGCTATCATCCTAGGCGAGGGTAAACTGTTGCTTAAAGCTAGGGACATACCTGCCTAGGACACACATTCAGAGAACTCAACCATGTCTCTCTTCATATAGTCTAGAGAGGTATGTCTCAAATCATTCACATCAACATGAACTATGACAGAGTCATAACGGTACTTGTTGTTGAGAGACCCAGTGCATGTGTGATCTGGTGAATCCCTGCCCCAGACAGGCAGCTGACCGTAACCTTCTCCTTGTTCAACCTGGTGAGTGAGGCATCTGTCGGTCTGTCTCACTGCAGTCACCTATAACTAAAACATTTGGAATAGTTATGCATTGCCTTAAGGGCTTTATTTGGTGAGACACAGGTGCTAATGTTCTTATGCGTATTGGGTGCTGTGTTAGGTATGGCATGTTTGTGTTTTGGATGTGTCTGGTGTTTAGGTAGGTTTCTGGAGAATGCCTCTACATATGACGGTTTGTGTGTTGGGTGCATATTACAAATAGGTGTTGTGGTGTGTGAGCTGACAACTAGTTTAATGTTGCTGTTTTGGGCGTGAGAGTGTGAAGAAATTCCAGATTCTTAGTGGAGGAGCATCTCTCGCAAATTGTACTTGAGTGATTTAGGAGTAAGGGGTTGTCGGTGTACATGAGGCAGTTGCTACACTGCCCATGTCCACCAGGCTGGAAAGAGAAACACAGGGAAACTGCCAGTCCATAATGCAAGGTTTGAATCCCGTATCTCAGCAGTTAAGGAGAACAAGATGGGGATTATCAGGCAGGGAGCTATTTTACAGTGATTATGGGGGTGCACAGTAGGAAGTCTATAAAAGAGGGGATCTACAGGGTCTGATGTTGATAGGTAAAAGCTCTGCTGGGTGGTTCACTGAACAGCAGAGCTATTCAAGAACTGCTCTGCTAGATATCAACCGATTCTAATGGAAAATACTTCTGCTGGCACTTTTGAGTCTGTAACTGTCAAGTTACCCCCTCTACAAGGTGGTGCACTATGTGCAAAAGCAAGAGCAAAGCAGCTAATACAAAGAAACCAGTGAAAAAGCTCAAGCTGAGATCTGCACCAATGAAATAGCTCAAACTGAGCCTTGAACCAGTAAATTTCAATTAGTCCAACTGTACGCTCCTGCCACCAGGGTACAGGAGGGCTTCTCCAAAATAAGATGTTCTGATTTTTAGTTCTCAGTCTACAAAAAGAACTGAATTCAGTTGGTCTGAATCAAATCTATACTATAGCCAACAGAAGTGCAATGGAACAACAGAAAAAAGCAGGATGTATTTTTTTAATTAAATAAGCAACAGTGTAAAATGCAGCAAAGCTTTTCTTGAATTAATAACAGCAACGCAATAAAAGAGCAGAAACAGATGGGCTGTAGGACACCTTAAGAGTGAGACTGTGTTGTGAAGCTATAGCCCACGCTAGCATTGGTCTGCAAAGGGGAGTGCTCTGGTCTTGCCTTGCTTTTCTGGTGCATCACATGACTAGCATTATCTGTAATAACTTGAAGAGGTTTAAGGGACCAAAGATGATTCAGAGAGGTGAGTGCCTTGATCAGAGCAAGCATCTCTTTTATATTAATGTGCTTTATGTGCCATCTTTAACCCGTTATGAAAATGAGGGTGGCCAAGTTAGGGCAGTCACAATTGTGGGTTAATAGTGGTATTCTTTTGCCCTTACTGATTATGTAGCTATTAAGTTTCATGGTAAAATCATTTTTGTTTTTCTTGTGTGAGATGACATGACCCTAAAGGTATTACAGTCTGTGCACTGACTTTTTTTATGCTTTACTTTGTATGTATATAGTTTTTATATGGATGGATAACAGATTAATTTTCTTGTGTGCTGGGATGTTAGTGTCCCAACGAAGACTGCACTGACTATATTTAAGTGTTTGCAAGTATTTATCTCACAAGAGTTTATATGTCCTTTGCATTTTAAGTGAATGAAATACTTGTTTTTGGTGTGTTGTATCTAAGTTTGTTAATTAGTAAAGTGCTGGGATACTAAAAAAAAGAGGTGGGGTTGTTTTTGTTCTGATGAAGTCCTGTACTAACTTACTTCTTGAAGGATGGAAGCGCTTTACCTACAATAAATTTTCTGTTAGTTATGTCCTTCACAAGCACATTTTTTCTGTGGTTAATCCCCTCAGCACTGCTCACATCTGTGTTTTTGGTTGTTCAGAAGTGGTGCTCTGATGCCTTGTGTGTGGTTCTTTCATATTTACCTGGTTTCATCTGCCCTTACTTTCTCAAACACACTGCACTTTTATACCTCCTGAAACTGCTACCCAAGCAAACTCCAAGGCATCTGTGATGACTGACTGCTTTGGAGCAGGGGTGGAGAAGGGGAGTCCTCGATTTAGGGAAATGTGCTATTCTCCACCAAGTAATTTCTCTTCTAACAAACTACAGAACTGGGATTTGAAAAGATAATGGATGTTGGTCCTGGAACCAGAGAGACTTCAGACACCACTGTATTTTTCTCACGTGGAGTCTTGCCAGGTGTATCATGAGAATCATAGATGCCATGAGACCAAAATTCTGAAGTATTCCCTTGCAAAGAGCAAAGTCTCAGTGGAAAACCCTAAAACTAGACCTAGGTACAGATCTGCTTTTTTTCCTGTGGGAAAAAAGCTCTCAACTGAACTAACAGACACCCCAGGAACACAATCCTGTGTGAAGTCAAAAATATATTTTTACATGTTCTCTTGGAATCCCAGCTTGTGTATGACATCTCTCACCCAAGCGAGAGATTTACCATATTTAGCTAACATATGAGCCTCACAATACAAAATTGTTAAAATCAAAGTTGCGGACACACAGACTTTTCCCACACGTATCAATTATTTTCCCATTCTTGTCAAAAGGAGTAGGCATGGAATTAACTAAACGTTTAGCAGCAGTAAGATTAACTGAAGTTACAGTTGCTGGGTCAGATCTGGGACACACACAAACATTTTAAAGATTGAGAAATTTATACAATCAATCTGCCCCTTTAGAGTCAGCAAGCTGACAGGAAAGTTGCAGGCAGTGACACACATCCTCCAAGGGTGTCAGCACTGGAGAAATGGGTGAAGTTTCTGGAAATTCTATCTGTAACAGCTCACAGTATTTTCTGAGGGAATGAGAAACCTCAATGTTTTCTCATTGAAGACACTGGGAGATTCTGGAAATAGTCCCAGAGAAAGAGAAACGCCCACTAAGAGACTCAGAAAATGTGATTATCTGAGTCTGAATCATACATTTGAGGGAAAAAAAAACTATCTGTCCCTTCATTTTCCTGTCTAGATTCAGAATTTTAAATCTCTTCAGGAAAAGAGGCTTGTACGTATAATGACATCCAATATTAAGGGGTATCTACTAAAAGGGATTACAAAGATAACAAATGGGACTCCTCCATGCTAACGAGTTATGCGGCCCCGTGCGGTCATCTCCAACTTCTTAGAGGGACAAGTGGTTTTCAGCCCTTTCAGACCTGTTATTGCCCAAGGGGTCAGGCTTGGAACTTTGAAATGTGCAGCCTATAAGCAATGTGTATACATATAAGGAGGAGTGGACTTGAAGCTCCCCAATTATACAGTTTTAGGTTTTCCAATTATTATACATGTAATACCAAAGGTATAGTTTACTTGGCATTTTGTGTTTTGTTATAGTTTTTATGTTGGCAAAAAGGAATCTGCTTTTAAAACAGGAATATGAGCACATGTATGACATATCATTGCCAATTTCAATAATGCCCTTTTTAGACATTCCCAGATGTACACTGATTTAAAAAAAGTTTTTGTTTGTAGTGCTTGAGCAGATTTTTGTTAACCCGAGAGGTGGACTTGGGAATATACAACTGAAAATAGAGAAATGTGACATCGATGGAACACTTGAGTCGCCAGGATGAAACGATACATTATCCATTAATGGTGTTCTTAAATTAAGAGCTGCAAAGTTATAAAACTATAGGTCAATACATATTGTTAATGGGAGTTTGTATTTATTATTGTACCTATTTTCAGACTAACATCAGACTTCTGCATTTTTATTAGTATATTTCTGAATATTTAAAATACTTGATTGGTCTGATTAAGTACCCAATTAAATGAATTTCTTTAGTCATGTGATTTTAAGCTTGTTTAAAATGGAATACAGTGTTAATGAATATTGTTCTGATTAAGTCTTGGTGTTTAGGACAAAAGCACCTAACATTTTTAAATAAATCCACTATTTTTGGAAGCTGTGGTTTTTGTATTCCCAATTGTGCACTGGTTGGCTAGTTTTTTTTGGTGAAAAACTTGAAGTTAAGTCACTTCCCCCCCCTAAAAAATACAGTAAAAAGCGCTTTAATAAGTTTTGTCTGCCCCAAAAACTAAAATAAATACGATTACTTGACAGAAAAAAAAATGTTTTTCAACTACCTTAAACTTTTAGCTTGACATGAAAAAATGCACTCCTGTTTAAAAGTAAAGTCTCATGACAGTCTATTAAAACACAAACTCCTACCATTAAAAAAAAAGCTTTCCTAAACAGGAAAGCACATTAAAACAATTTATTTTTTTTTTAATGTGGAAGGTTTTTCACAAAGTTATTTGCTGAGCAAAGAAAGTATACACTGACAGTTGATCAGTTGACCCTTAGAAGCCCACAGAGAAGCGCTCTCTCTTCTGTGGCAGGAAAGCTCTTTAGAGCTTGGTGCTCAGCTTGAGCTGCTCTAAAGGTTAAGAGCATGTGGAAGGTGACCTGAAGGTTTCAAAGCTGTTCGGCTGTTACATCCTTGGCAGGACACAAGTTAAATAAGCTAAGATTATTGCAGCAGTAAACTGACATAATGAACTTGTGGTGTTGTACAGGGAAATCCATGTGTGAAGTTATTTAACTCTGTTGCAGATGCTATAGATGTTTATGCTTGGATGAAGAAAGGAAAGGCTGTGTAACTGGGGATGAAGGAGTGGTAGAGTTGACAGTAGAAAATGGGGCTGGGGAGATGCTATTTTAGAAGAATACATCCGTGCTACTAGTAGTAGTCATTGTAATTTTTATTTTTTCCTTTACTTTGTGGTGACTGTAAGGTGAGATAAGAATTTTGCATTTGACAAAAATGTTAGGAGACTCACTTAATATACTGGGTGTAGTTAGAGTTGACGAGTGAATGATAGTACACCTGCTGGAAAGGCTGATTGTAGAATTCATGCATAGAGGTACGACTGTAACGATTTCAGCTTCAAGGTGGGAAAGCACAAGAAAAGAGAAGCAGCCAGACTTAGGAAGAGTACGCTTGTGTTGCACAGACAAATAAATCAGTACTGGGGGTTAACATCAAAGCAATACTACCTGGGTTAAATAAAGAAAGAAATGAAATAAGACAGAGTAATTAATAAGTGTAAAATATTAAGTTGTTTGTATTTGGAGAGTATACTGGAGAAAGAACCCGGACGATGGAGTTTAATAGGCTGGTTGGGATTGGTTAGATTAGCAGTTAAGACGTATGAGAGATTTGATTAAGAGAAACTACAGCTAGAACTTGTTATTCAGAGGGTAAGTATAAGGAAGTAGCAAGCTGGGTATGAGAAAGGTAAAACAGGAGAATGAATAAGCTAACTTTAAGGAAGAAGGGTGAATAACCAGCGTGGAACATGACAGAATTGGGATGTGTGAGGGTTTGGGCAAAGAAGAGGCAGGTGGAGGAGCTAAAATGGGTGTGTATTAGAATTGGTTGAATGCCTGGGAAAGGTGATTAAAATGACAAGTAGGTTTTAGTAGTTTAGCCAGCATTCTCTCTCTCTGCCCCCCCCCCCCCAAAAAAAACTATTTTTTGATGGCTAGGATTCTACTTCTTCCTCAGGTTGTTGCAACGATTTCCAAGACCTGTTCAGCTTCCACACAGGTTTTCCACCATTTAGAATAAAGCATTCTAAAGCATGCAGGGCATATTAATTTAAATCTCACTCCAGCCTTACATCATTTATATATAATGGGAATAAATATGTACCTCCTCCATCTGGTGTAACAACAGTAATACTTTTCTATAAATACCCAGGCTTCACACAAATATTCTAGACCTTTACTGTTTGCCACATTTTCAACAAGAGAAATTCCTTTTGCTGAAATGCTTATATTATGACTACAGGGGGTGTCGGAGCTCTTCTTACTACATTATTTGTGGTATACACTCAATGTGCCCTCTCGATCTGCAAGTCCATGGAGGGGACCAAAGCAAGTTGGATAACACTGGTTTGTTCTTCAGAGTTTTGTGTCTTATGGCTTCGGCTAAAATCAACCTGGAGGCCTCGGGTCATGAGCAGGCAACCAAGGCTTTGGGCCAGGACCCAGGAAACCCTTCACAAATAAATACTCTGGGGGGACAGCCTTCCACTTCACTAAACAGAACATGGACCTCTGACACAGACAGCACCTCAATATCAGAAGGAATGCTAGTCTTTGGTCCAAGTGGAGATCAGAAATGCCAACAATGTGGGAGCCTGTAGAGTAAACAGCAAAATCCTTGCCTGAGAAAGCTGCCAGAAATGTGGACTGCAAAACTGCCAAACCCTGTCCAGAACTGCTTGACCTAGGGAATCAAATCACTCCTGGTCTCTTGATACTTCTCCACGCTTTTTTTCCTTAGGTAGAAAATTCCCAGGGGTCTTGATCGATTCCATGGCAGTTTGGAACCAAGTAAGCACTGCATTTTTCACTGCAAACCCCTGGGGAGATTGCAGTCTCCCCCTGACTGTCCTTTGGCTTTGTTGCAAGTCTCTAGGGTATAAGCAGAGGTGAGGAGCATGGCAGAATAGACTGCATCACAGTAAGATCTTCATGTGCATGTCAATAAACCATAAAGTACAAAGACTCAACCAGCCTAGTATTACCAACATACAAAGGCAGCAAGGGTAATCAAAAATATGTAGTACTACATTAAGGATATGCTACGTTAGTATGGGTGTGAGCAGAACTGAGAGCTTCACACATGCTGACATTCACAACCAAAAGTGACAAGTCAAAACACCTTCCTTTTCTTATCAAACATAAGACAGAAAAGAAAACTTCAGATACATAACTACAATATAGCTATTAAAGTTTAGACCAGTGGTGGCAAAAGAAATACAGTAGCAAAATGGTCCCAAATAATGAAGATAAATTGAGTCTTTACTCAGCATCTGGGAATATTACAATAAACTAGCTAACAATTTTCTAAAGTACATTTCTTTACAGCCATAACTCAAGCAACTATTTAGCAATTCAGAAATGAAGTGCATTGTTCTCTCATTTTACAGGTAGCCTAACTTTATAAAAATGCCCCAGTTACAACCAAACAGATACACACACACCAAACTACCACACACTAGCTTAAAAAATTTCCAAATGCTTTTCATGTGTGTGTGTGTGTGGGGGTATCAAATCTTTTCCCAGGTAAAATTACAAATGCAAAAATCCTCTACTCCACTGTTTTTGTGAACCCAGATATGTCGACTGCTTGCATGAAAACATTTCACAACAACCTAATACTACATTAAACTATGAGCAAATAAGTATCCGATTTCAAAATAGCAACACCTTCGTGAAAAGATTTTATGGCTCTGCAGTTTAGGAAATGCTTTACTCACAAAACTAAGTAACCTCACTTTGGTTAATAAAATCTACCTGACACAAATGTGTCCTTGCGGTGCCCTCACACTCAAATGGGATAGCTCTGACTAGGAATTTTTTATTAAAAAAGATCGCAACACTCACAGCTGACTTTGCTGGGTGGAACCTCTCTCACTACACTCTTTCATATCTAAAGCCAGCATCAGACAATATCAGAATCACTAGTAGCAATCTGCTTAGAAAAAGAGGCAACTGCCTCCTTGTATGCAGCTCCTGACACATGGTGGGATAACAGGCTGAAGGCTGTAATACAGCCTTGTATCACTTGACTGAAATGAGCCTTTAGAAAAACTATGACTCTGTGGTATCACCTTCTGATTAAAGTTATTTGAGCTTTGGAGAGATAGCAAGGGTTCAGAGGAGCTAGCTCCAGCATGTTAACAGCTAGGCTGGAAGCCGGGAAAAGATGTGCCAAAGGACATGAGGAAGGCAGGACTGCAGTGATTCTTTGGAATGTGGGGTAGGTCAATCATTTCCTATAGAGCAACAATACTACATAGTTTGACAAATGAGGGGCTGGGTGCGACACTGATTCAAAAGACTAAGTTGGAGTCAGGTAATGTAGGGGTTGAAACAAAGGGATTCTGGGTGGAAGTATGGACTGCACAAAGAAAAAGGAATGCAAAGGTATCAGTTATGTACAAAATTCACAATAAGATTTATCTGAATGCATGTCAACTAAGCACAACAAGAAAAAAAGAGAAGACTGATGACTACCACCGGAAACCTTCAGGGTGACAGTATACATTTCTCCTATTATTACATTTACTGCTGTCACAATTCAAGTCACCATTCATTATTCTTCTCCAGTTTTATCCCTAGATATTATCTACAGTACGACAGACTGGAATTCATTTTGATAGTGCAATACGTAGGAATGATATCTGACCATTGGTAACAACTGGCTCTCCCTTCTGGACCAGGTGTTTTGTCACTGTCCAGTCCTCATATTATGTGCTCTTCCAAACTTGGCCCCTGAGTCTTGCCAATCCCTAAAACCTCCAAGCAGCCCAAGGGTGGGGTGGAAATACATACAGCACAAACAGGCCAATACCAGTGAAGTAGCTCCCTAAGATACGGACAGCCAAGATATGTAGGGGCATTACGCACATGGACAAGAAATTTATAAATTATATGTAACAGAACTAGCAGTCAGTGCACACCCTGCAGTACTGGTGCAGTGTGGTGGTGCTGAGATGCCATCATAAATAGCCAAATTGCAGAATTCTGCATCAGCTGCAGAGTCCAGGACAAATTCTGACGTCTTCACGCAAGAGCCATTACTGCAGTCCAGCCACGAGACAAAACCATGCACTACCAAAAGTAAAACTGCTAGAAGAATAAACTGCTAATTTAAGGCACTATTCATCAAATGATAACATGAGGACTAGACTACTCCACAAGGGTGTGCCAACTGTCGGCAATGGTCAGATATCATCCGTAAGTTCTGCACTGCCAAAATGAATTCCAGTATGTCACACTGTAGATAATATCTGGGGACAAAACTGGAAAAGAATTATGAATGGTGACATGAATTGCCACAGCAGTAAATGTAGTAATATAAGATTTACCATTTTCTGGTCAGATCTTATCAGGGAGGAGTTAATTGATGGGAGGAAGTAGCATCCCCCCTATGTTGGTGAGTATTAGGTCTAAGATATCTGTATGCCTAAATGGGGAGCTAACCAGTTGCTACAGGGTGTTTTTGTTGATGAAGTCCAAAAACAAGTCTCCCAATTTATGGAGGGGTAGTTGATGTCACCCATAAGTATGGTGTTAGGCTGAAGGTTAAGAGATTCCAGTAGATTTATGAATGAGGTGTAGTTTTCCAGACTCATGTTAGGATTTCTGTAGCTAGCAAGGCTAGGGGTCGCACCCATGATTAGTTGGGTATGGAGCCTCAAAAGTTCTCTCTCCTTGCCTATTTGCAGCTCCATAACCTTCTGATACTGCTCATCCCATAAAAGCTTGAAAAAAAAAAAGAATGACAAACTAAGTTATCAGCCTTTGGGAGGGTTCACAGCATCTTCAGCATAATTTTCCAAGACTTCATTAACTGCTTCCAGTCTTTCGTCATTTACTTTCATACACACTATTAAAGTTCCACTAATTTTAAATACTTCAGAGTGCATCCGGATGATTTTTTTCCTCCAAACTACTGTCCATCATCTTTTTATTCTTGGATTCACAAATATTCCGAGGCCACTGATTCTTATCACTTCTCCCTCCTTCCCAGTACCCTCACATTCAGACCTCACCTCCTTTCTCCAGGAATGCCATACCAGTCAATCCCAGAGTAATTATGTGGATACCCATCAAGTCAACTTGTTTATGTTTAAAGGAAGACAAACAACTGTACTGCATAACGTACAGACGGCATTTATTCCAGAGGTTTGGGAGGCAAAGGATTATAAACCTGTCCATTCACTGTTTATCTGTTGCTGGAGATTTAGGTCCATGGTTCTACTACTGATGGAAATATTGGACATGCTGAGAAACAGGAGATCAAGGACAACAAGGTCTCTCATGCAGCTATAAGCAAGACAAGCTCCCCCCTAAAGTCGATAAGACACTGAATACAGGGATAGAGCCTTCAGGCCTCTAATCTTTGGTTAGGAACCTTTATAGTCTTTATAATTATTTAAGTTTATGGAGATACATCCAAAAGAGGGCATTCTACCCCATAATTAGTTAGATCAATGCTGTATATAAAAGAATGATTACCACTTTACACCTTGATGGCATTCCTTCTGCAATTAGCTGGACTAAACAAACGGATTCTGTATCACAGAATAGTCAAGAGAGAGGAAGCTATCAACTCAAGTATCTACGTTTCTAACTACATTTTCATTTTGTACTGGTGTGATGTCCATAAAGTATAATGAGGGGAGTGTGTGTCTAACAAAAGTGATATTACACTTTTTAGCATTTATGTACATCAACAGCTCACGAGGGAGAGTTCATTCTTGAGGGTTTGAATGTCAAAGGATGACTTGGCAATTAACTGCAGTCATCTTCAAACTTTGTTAACCCTAGGACTTGGCTCTCTACTTGGAGATGTAAGTAGTAAATCCAAAAAAGGAGAGGTCCTAGCACCAAGCACTGAGGATCACTGCCGGTCAGATTCATGTTTTCTAATGAAGAACCCACAACCTGCACTAAGCAAGGTCGGTCTTTGTCATTTTGCTATCCATTTTATCACAATTGGGTTTAACTTTTTAAGCATTTAGTTTTTTTATGATGCCAGCATGGTGAATGGTGTCATAGCCTTTGCCAGGTCAAGATCTTCTGCAAGCACTGAATGGTCACCATCTATAGCTTCTGTAAGGCTACTGAGAAGTCTACCCAATTAAAAAGACACAATCTCTCCTACACAAAGACAGACTGTTCAGTATTGGTTTTTGGGTTTACATTTTAGCTTGAGGCAAACACAGATGCATTTCTTCTAACACCCACCCCAAACTGCTTTTTCATCTTTATTCTCCACCAGTTCAGGGCAAACATTTCTCTGCCGTTTTCATAAATATGGAGTTACTGTCAGACTGACAAACTTGCCATTTTTTTCCAGTTTGTTGGTTTCCTCATTTGAACAGCTCAGCTCGATGTGCAGCTCAAGCATACTGCTATCTCGGAAGTCCCTTACCTGACTAATTACTGTCTTGTTTAGGATATAAGGGACAAGATTAAGTAGGTTTTTGGAAGCCTGGACTTGAAACAGCTGTTTGACAGATTGCATGGTTTTGCCCTTTTTTTCCAGTCTCTCGAATACATTTCAACAGGGGGTCTAAAAAAGAAGTCATTACCCAAGTTTGCTAAGGAGGTGCCATCTTTACATGGTCTGGAAAGGGCCAAATCCTGAACTAGATACATCTCCAAACTGCAAACCTTGTGGCTGCTGCTCTATATAATGCACTGAATTACATCATATCATATGCACATTTCTTGGTGTGTCTGACCACCTGAGCAGAGAGACCATACAGCTCCCATTTCGTATCCTTATTGGAAAATCTCTCTGCCTTAGCCCTAACCTTCTCCAGCAGGGATTGCTAAAAGGTCAGCAAGTGAAGGCTCTGAAGGAAAGAGTGGCAGATTTATATACCTTTTCCAAATGTGTTGACTCTCCTAGTCACTTGGAACAGGGGTCCTGGATAGAGCTGGGGCAGATCTCTGACTGGAATCCAGGGACAGCCCAAATAAGCTACAGGATTCCTGCAAAGGAATTTATGGGTTCTGTTAACCGTGTAAAAGTGGTCCAGTTTCCTAGGCATGCAGTAGGTTGGGGTAATGGAGATATGTCCCCACAGCTACACTGCTGAGCATCCTATGAGACATCCAGGACTGAACAGCACATGCCCAGGTTTTTGCAGGCCTGCAAAAGCTCTACAGTTGAACTGCACATCCAAGTACGCTTTTGACTCCCAGTGAACTCTTCAACTTATGAAGGGTGTCCCCACACAAAGGAATAATTCCTTGTGAAAATCCAGACAACAGAGTGCTTTCAGTGTCAGACATAAGCAGCAGAGGACATCTGACCCACATAAGTCAGTTAACATGCTTCAGAACCAAGGGTAACACAATCTTCCCCAGTAGGTTCCATGCATTCCCTTTCTTAAATGGGGACCCCAGACACCTTAGAGTTTTCCAGATATGGCTCTTTGGTCTTTCAGGAAAGACAAAATCCTGAATTATTGGGAAAAGTTAGTAGAAAGAAGCATAGGAAATGGAGTGGACCAAACCAAGTTGGATAACACTGGTTTGTTCTTCAGAGTTGTGTGCCTTATGGCTTCGGCTAAAATCAACCTGGAGGCCTCTGGTCATGAGCGGGCAACCAAAGCTTTGTGCCATGACCCAGGAAACCCCTCACAAATAAATACTCTGGGGACACTGCCTTCTATTTCACTAATCAGAACATGGACCTCTGACACAAACAGCATCTCAGTATCTGAAGGCATGCTAGTCTTTGGTCCAAGTGGAGATGAGAAAAGCCAACAATATGGGAGCCTGTACAGTAAACATAGCAAAAGCCTTGCCTGAGACAGATGCCAGAAATGTGGATTGCAAAACTGCCAAATCCTGTCCAGAACTGCTTGACCTAGGGAAAAGTACAGTTGTGTACACTTACCATAAATGTAGATATTAAGAGTGTATTCACTGTTGCAGTCATCACATTTGGGTTATCTGCCTGCAGGTAGCCCTCAGCCGGCATGAATACCAGAGTCTTCGGATTTCTGCATCGGTTGCAGTCACTTCCTCCATGACATCAGGTCATCAGGGGGTATAAAACATGCAGCGACGACATTACATCAGTTTTTCTTGCCCCAGATGTCAGGTGCCCCCACAATAGGAAGCAATTATATGGTATGGTACACCCCATCAAACACGCATGGAAAAAAAAAAAAAAATATATATATATATATATATATATATATATATATATACACACACACACACACACACACACACACCAAACAAGAAAGAAAGGTAGAGCCAAGAGAAGTCAGGGGGCTGGAGGGAGGGTAACCAGGACTGCAACAGTGAATACACTCGAACATCTACATTTATGGCAAGTGTACACAACTGTACTATGTTCTTCATGTTTCACTGTTGCAATCATCACATTTGGGTTGATTCCCAAAGCTATGGAAGGGAGGAGGTAGTTAAAGAGCATTAGGGCCAGCTATTAAGCCCTGCAAGACTGCTGTGGCAAATCCAGTTCTGGATTTAGAAAAGATAGGCAGGTGGTAATGCTTGGTGAAGGTATGTATAGAGCTCCATGTAGCAGCTTCCAGGATGTCCCTGGTAGGGGCTACTCTGAGAAATCCCATAGAGGTAGATGCAGCCGTGGTGGAATGTGATCTTATCCCCATTGGGGTAGGTTTTCCATGGTGCTTGTAGCAGAAATTAATGCAATGGGCTATCCATTTAGAAATGGTTTGCTTTGAAATGGCCTTCCCCCCTGCCCCTGCAGCAAAGCCAACTAGCAGCTGGTCAGATTTTGAGAGGCTTAGTCCTGTCCAAATAAAATCTAAGTTGTCTGTGCACATCCAGAGAGTGCAGTATCCATTCCCCTTTGTTTTGTGGATTAGGGAAAAAAGTAGGCAAATGAATGGACTGGTTTAGGGCCACACCAGACACCACCTTGGGCATAAAGGAAGGATTAGTCCTGAGGGAAGATAATGAAGTGTTCCACTGCCATGAGGGCCTGTAATTCAGACACTCCTCTTGCTGAAGTGATGGCTAGTTAAGGCTGTTTTCCAAGAAAGGATTTTCAACTCTGCTGTTGCAGCTGGCTCAAAGGGGGGGAAAGAGTAATCTTTTCCAATACAAAGTTAAGGTCCCAGGCTGGAATGGGAGCTCTCCTGGGGGGGGGGGTCTTACATTTATGGCCCCTCTAAGGAATTGTTTTAGCAAGGGGTGAGAGAAGAGGGGGTGGCACAGTATTATAATGTGCTGAAATGGCAAAGGCATGAATCTTAATTGACGAGAAGGATAGGCCCTTGTGGAGCATTTCTGTTAAGTATTCTAGAATATGAGGTAAAGCTTGGGCACCGTTGTGCTCATCCCCTGAGCCTGGCTCCAGGAACAGTATCTTTTCCACTTTTCAGCATAGGATTTTCTGGTACCAGGCCTCCTTGTCTCCAAAATGACTTCCCGCGCCTGCCTACTGAGGGATGCCAGAGGAGAGCTCATGGAATTAGCCAGGCTGCAAGGTTCAGGGTTTGAAGCTGAGGCTGCAGAATCTGGCCCACCTTCTGGGACAGTAGGGAAGGGGTCTGAGGCAAATGCCATGGTTGTAGCAGTGTCAGACTGCACAAGAAGGGGTACCAGTGCTGGTGTGGCCAGTCTGGTGCAATCAGTATTGTTCTTGGCTTGTCCTGTTTGATCTTTAGTAGAATCTTCGAGAGGAGAGGTAGAGGGGGAAAGGCATAAACCGAGAGGGGAGTTCTGGTGCAGAATTTGTTCACTTGGTAGTTCTGAGGGGAGGCAAACAGGTCTACCTCCGGGGTCCCCCCATTTGTTCTTCAAGAGGTTGAATATTTTGGGTTTTAGTTTCCATTTGTGTGGGTTCATGAGATTTCTGCTTAAGTCGTCTACCAGTGAATTTAGTTTGCCTGGCAGGAATTGAGTTAGTAGGTGCACTTGGTAGCTCAAGGCTGTGCTCCACAGAGCCATGACTAGTCTGTAGAGAGGGTAGGAGTGGGTTCCCCCCTGCTTATGTACCACATAACTGTGTTGTCTGTCTTTACCAATAGTTGTCCTGGAAGAATAAGGTCTTTGAAGGCTGTCACAGCATTCTGTACAGCTAACATTTCTTTTTGATTGATATGCAGGTGCATCTGTCTCGGGTTCCATTTGCCTTGAATGCACTGCCCTGCCATGTGAGCCCCCATGCATAGTCTGATGTGTCTGTTAGGGTTTGGGCAGCAGGGGGTAGAGTGAAAGGGAGTCCCTTGTTGTGGTAGCAGGCCTCTGTCCACCAAAGGAACTCTGTCCTTAGACAAGGAATGATATGAATCATTGTTTCCATGTCTTGAGAATGTTGACACCATAGACTTTTTAGATACCATTGGAGTTTCCTCATATGCAGTCTTGCATATAGAATTAGCAGAATGCAAGAGGCCATGAACCCCAGAGCTTGCAGTATTTTCCTTGCAGATAGCTGGGTTTTTGTGGCCAATAGTTTGAAATAGGTCGCGAAATAAACTTGTTTCTCCAGCGTAAGGAATGCCATCTGGGAAGTTGTGTTCAAGCTTGCTCCCAGGAATACAATCTGTTGGCAGGGTACTAGGTGAGATTTCTTTTCGTTGATGGTGTACCCCAGTAAGGTTAGAAGCTTCTTTAAAAATGCCAGGTGTTGTAATAGCAAGTCCTGGCTTTCTATCTGTATCAGACAATAGTCCAGGCAGGGGTAAATTTGAATATTTCTCTGCCTGCAAAATGCAATGGCTGGAGCTACACACTTTGTGAACACCCTGGGCACAGTAGATAAGCCAAAGAAAAGTGCAGAGAACTGAAAGCGCATGGAGCCCGCCCTGAAATGTAGTTATTGTCTGCAGGATTCTCTTATTGGGATGTGCAGGTAAGCTTCCTTTAAGTCTAGGGTTGTCAGCCAGGCATCCTTGGCTAGCATAGGAAGAAGCTATTGAAGAGTTAGCATTTTGGAACCACCAGAAAGGTGTTGAGAATAGAGAGGTCCAGGATAGGATGCCAGGAGTTTTCTTTTCTGGGTACCAGAAAAAGTCTTGCACAAAAACCTTGTCCCCTTTGTTCTGCTGGGACAGGTTAAATAGCCCTGATACTGAGAAGAGAGAGAACCTGCTGTTGGGCCTCCACCCATTGATTTGGGGGGAGGTCTGGCCAACCATTTGCGGTTGGTAGTGTGTGGAAGTGGAATCTGTATCCTCGGGAAACTGTTCAAAACCCATTTGTCCGGGGTAATGAGTTCCCAGTTTTTTGCATGCAGGGCGAGCTTTCCTCCTAAGGGAGCAAGTAGATGAGCAGGGCTTGGAAGGGTTAAGGTTAAGTCATTGTGCCTTTTTTCCTTGGGGGGGGTGGCTTACTACTCCCTGCTTTGTAATTGGGAGCCCCCCACTGCTTAGATCTGTGCGTAGCCTGAGACTGAAGTCTTGGTGGTCTGCTGTTCCTGGGTTTGGACTGAGAAGGCCTGGAAGGGACTGGAAAGGACCAGTTCCCTGAAGGCCAATGCCTACTGAATCTGGGAGGCTGTACATGTAGAAAACAGTTTGCATAGATTCAGCTTTGCCAAAAAGGCGGTCTTGGTTTAAGAGTGCATCCAGTAATTTAGCTCTAACATGATCTGGCAAGTTTTGTTCCTTAAGCCAAGCATGCCTTCTAAGTACAGACCCAGTGACAGCAGCCCTGCAAGATGCTTCTACATCATAAAAACCACACTGCAAAATATGTTTACCAACTTATTCTGCAGAATGCATTAAATCTTGCAAGTCTTTGTGTTCAGCACAGTCAGGAATCAACATCATTTTCTGTTAAGTAGTCCCATAATATGCTGCTGATGCTTTAACATATGAAACTGGCAATTTGAAGCCCTAATGGCCAAAGTAGCAGAAGTGTATACCTTCTTACCCAATCTGTCTAAGGCTGTAGAATCTCTATCAGAAGGGGTAGGATTTTTGGCAGCAGTAGCCTTAATGCCTTTTGGTCCTTGGGAAATGGTCTCTGGATCCGCAGTAGGATTCTTGAAGAGGAACTTGTGAGAGTCAGGTACTCTGTAGTACCTGTCAGGTTTTCTGGGAGCTGGAGGTAAAGTGTCTGGGATAAGGCTAGATTCCAAGAAAACCTCATCTACAATAGCCAGAACAGGAGGGATAGCTAGAGGCCTGTGTTGAGGCAGGAGTAAGAATTCCCTAAGTCTCTTTTTGGGCTCGGAATAGTCCTGGCCTTCCCAGCGGAAATGCTCCCTAAGGGTATGCAAGGTTTCATCAAAAGAAAAATCTTCCGGAGGGGAAGCAGAAGGAATGGAATCCTCTGCATCAGAATCTTCATAAGTAGGTAAGGGCAAATCCTGGTAATCAGAAGAAGCAGAGATATCAGATTCCTGATCAGAAGAATCATAAAGAAAAATCAGTTCTAGGTCTCTTAGAGGGGGAAGGCTGGCTTCCCCTAATTAAGGTAATAAGGTCTTCAGCCATTCTAAGCATTTGTTTTTGAGGCATATGGGCCTGAGTCAGCGGTTTGGTTGTCAGTTTTCTAGGCTTAGTGCGAGTTTTAGGCCTGAGGAATTTGGTACTTCTAGTTGGAAATGATGCCCTCGGTTTAATATGAAAGTCTGTAGGTCTGAATACACCATCAGAAGCCGGTGCCTGCACAGCAGCTCCGGACCCATCCAATGTAGAGACATCCGCAGGTTCCATAGTCGAAGAAGCATCTCGCAGCATACCGGACTCAGAATGTATCTTAGTAGAGGCCTGCAAATCATAAGTAGCGGGTATCAGGGGCTGCAAAAGCACCTCATTGAGTACCAACGGACTGGTGACTAGCTTAACGGAAGCATCGTCTGCAGTTCTGGACCTATGCGATCTCTGTCTTTATCCTTACTTTTTTTGGAAGATCGGTAGTCAGATGGCTTAACAAAGCCATTTCGGAGTACGGAGATCGAGAACTAAAGTATTTAGCTACAAAAATAGCCCAATAACGAATAGTTTGGGTGTTGAACAAGGCACAAAATCGAGGGCGAGGGACATTGTGGTCCGGGCCTAAACAGGTGACGCAGTAAGAATGAAAATGAGGTATTTGCTTTCCACAGGCAAGACAATTGTTATTTTTTTCTGACATCGGTTAGAGCAAGAAAAAAAGTATCCCCAACGGGGTACTTCTCATTTTTGAAGACTTTGGGTCTGAAACTCGAAAACGAAAATTTCAGGAGATGGCCGACCGGCACTTGCGAACTGCTTCTGCTTCGGGCACCGCACAGCAAGAAAGACTGGGGTAATGGTGTCGTTTGCATGTTTTATACCCCTGACAACTTGACATCAAGGAAGAAGTGACAGAAACCGATGCAGAAATCCGAAGACTTCGGTATTTAGGCTGGCTGACTGCTACCTGCAGGCAGATAACCCAAATGTGATGACTGCAACAGTGAAGCACGAAGAACATCAAATCACTCCTGGTCTCTGGATACTTCTCCACATTTTTTTTTTTTTCCTTAGGTAGAAAATTCCCAGGGTCCTTGATCGATTCCATGGCAGTTTGGAACCAAGTATGCACTGCATTTTTCACTGCAAACCCCTGTGGAGATTGCAGTCTCCCCCTGACTGTCCTTTGGCTTTGTTGCAAGTCTCTAGGGTATAAGCAGAGGTGAGGAGCATGGCAGAATAGACTGCATCACAGTAAGATCTTCATGTGCATGTCAATAAACCATAAAGTACAAAGACTCAACCAGCCTAGTATTAACCCAACATACAAAGGCAGCAAGGGTAATCAAAAATATGTAGTACCACATTAAGGATATGCTACGTTAGTATGGGTGTGAGCAGAACTGAGAGCTTCACACATGCTGACATTCACAACCAAAAGTGACAAGTCAAAACACCTTCCTTTTCTTATCAAACATAAGACAGAAAAGAAAACTTCAGATACATAACTACAATATAGCTATTAAAGTTTAGACCAGTGGTGGCAAAAGAAATACAGTAGCAAAATGGTCCCAAATAATGAAGATAAATTGAGTCTTTACTCAGCATCTGGGAATATTACAATAAACTAGCAAACAATTTCTAAAGCTAATTTCTTTACAGCCGTAACTCAAACCACTACTTAGCAATTCAAGAGCATTGTTCTCTCATTTTACAGGTAGCCTGACTTTACAAAAATGCCCCAGTTACAATCAGACACACACACACACACACTAGCTAAAAAAATTCCAAATGCTTTTGGTGTGGGGGTGGGGGTGGGGGGGTGCTATCAAAGTTTTTCCCAAGCAAAAATTACAAATGCAAAAATCCTGTACTCCACTGTTTTTGTGAACCCAGAGATGTCTACTGCTTGCATGAAAACATTTCACAACAACCTAATACTACATTAAACTATGAGCAAATAAGTATCTGATTTCAAAATAATAACACCTTCGTGAAAAGATTTTATGGCTCTGCAGTTTAGGAAATGCTTTACTCACAAAACTAGGTAACCTCACTTTGGTTAATAAAATCTACCTCACACAAATATGTCCTTGTTGTGCCTTCACACTCAAATGTGATAGTTCTGACTAGGATTTTTTTATTAAAAAAGATCTCAACACTGACAGCTAACTTTGTTGGATGGAACCTCTCTCCTCACTTCCACTACACTCCTTTCATATCTAAAGCCAGCATCAGACAATAACAGAATCACTAGTAGCAATCTGCTTAGAAAAAGAGGCCTCCTTGTATGCAGCTCCTGACACATGGTGGGATAACAGGCTGAAGGCTGTAATATGATCTACAAAGAAATAAATACAGCCTTGTATCACTTGACTGAAATGAGCCTTTAGAAAAACTATGACTCTGGTATCACCTTCTGATTAAAGTTATTTGAGCTTTGCAGAGATTGCAAGGGTTCAGAGGAGCTAGCTCCAACATGTTAACAGCTAGGCTGGAAGCCGGGAAAAGCAGGACTGCAGTGATTCTTTGGGATGTGGGGTAGGTCAATCATTTCCTATAGAGCAACAATACTACATAGTTTGACAAATGAGGGGCTGGGTGTGACACTGACTCAAAAGACTAAGTTGGAGTCAGGTAATGTAGGGGTTGAAACAAAGGGATTTTGGGTGGAAGTATAGACTGCACAAAGAAAAAGGAATGCAAAGGTATCAGTTATGTACAAAATTCACAATAAGATTTATTTGAATACATGTCAACTAAGCACTACAAGAAAAAAAAGAGGACTGATGACTTCCACTGGAAACCCTCAGGGTGACAGTATACATTTCTCCCATTATTACATTTACTGCTGTCGCAATTCAAGTCACCATTCATTATTCTTCTCGAGTTTTGTCCCTAGATATTATCTACAGTATGACAGACTGGAATTCATTTTGGTAGTGCAATACGTAGGAATATCTGACCATTGGTAGCTGGCTCTCCCTTCTGGACCAGGTGTTTGTCACTGTCCAGTCCTCATAGTATGTGCTCTTCCAAACTTTGCCCCTGAGTCTTGCCAATCCCTAAAACCTCCAAGCAACCCAAGGGTGGGTTGGAAATACATATAGCACAAACAGGCCAATACCAGTTAAGTAGCTCCCAAAGATACAGACAGCCAAGATATGTGGGGGCATTACACACATAGACAAGAAATTTATAAATTATATCACCCTGTAGTACTGGTGCAGTGTGGTGGTGCTGAGATGTCATCATAAATAGCCAAACTGCAGAATTCTGGATCAGTTGCAGAGTCAAATACAAATTCTGACATCTTCATGCAAGAGCCATTACTGCAGTCCAGCCACAGAGACACAAAACCATGCACGAACAAAAGTAAAACTGCGAGAAGAATAAACTGCTAATTTAAGGTGATATTCATCAAATAACACGAGGACTAGATTACTCCAACAAGGGTGAGCCAACTGTTGGCAATGGTTAGATACCATCCGTAAGTTCTGCACTGCCAAAATGAATTCCAGTATGTCACACTGTAGATATCTGGGGACAAAACTGTTAAAGAATTATGAATGGTGACACGAATTACCACAGCAGTAAATGTAGTTAATATAAGACTTACCATTTTCTGGTCAGATCTTACCAGGGAGGAGTTAATTGATGGGAAGTAGCAGCATCCCCCCTATGTTGGTGAGTAATAGGTCTAAGATATCTGTATATCTAATTGGGGAGCTAACCAGTTGCTACAGGGTGTTTTTGTTGATGAAGTCCAAAAATAAGTCTTCAAATTTATGGAGGGGTAGTTGATGTCACCCTTAAGTATGGTGTTAGGCTGAATGTTAAGAGATTCCAGTAGATTTATGAATAAGGTGTGGTTTTCCAGACTCATGTTAGGAGATCTGTAGCTAGCAAGGATAGGGGTCGCACCCATGATTAGTTGGGTATGGAGCAGCTCAAGTGAGGCATGTTGTTGGACCAATCTAGCAGTGTACTTGTCCATTATGAACAGTGAAACACCTCCTCTCTTTGATTTATCCTGATCTGAGGGGGGTCTGAAATGTATGAAAGGCAATATTAACAACCTCACATTCTTTTATACAAGTTAAAAGACAGTATTTCATGTGGCTGTTTGATTTAGTTCACATTTTGAAAAATGCTTTCTTTTTTTATTCTTTTCTGGTTGGGGAAGGCAACAAGATATTGTCACAATAAAGTATAATCGTGTGATCTGATGCAACAAGAAACAAGTATTAAACTTGTACAGCACTGCTGTGCAGTCTAGAAGCAGAGACAGGTTTCATTTTAATATTCTTCAGATAGGTGAAATGTTACAGTTGGTATATTTTATTACTGGAGGGTGT